>NW_019228292.1:104205-151236 GCF_002742605.1 Olea europaea var. sylvestris
GTGTGGGGGGGGGGGGGGGGGGGGGGGGGGTTGCTATTATTAAACAAAGCTGCTTCAACCAAAAGTTCATTTTTTCTTTCTTTTTTCTTAGTATTAAATGCTGGCCATGAAGGTGTGAAGATACTACAATTGCAGAATACCACATAATTAGTTGTATTGTATATACATTTATTATTATACTGTATAAAAGTGTTTAGACTCTTAATATGAAATAGGTGTAAGACGACTAATGACAAATGTAATGATTTTGCAATCATACCAACCTCGAATTCTAGACTTGAATAATTGAAAAAGACTCGATTTATCAATTAATTTAATAAATTAGACATACCAAACATTTGGAGGTTCAAAACACTTAAATCAATCAAAACATTAAAAATGGCTTAGCTCGTAAGGTTGTAGCTTGTACGCGTCAGTATTTGTCACGACTTTGGGTGGCGGACCACATGCCAACTACAAAAACAACGTCGGAACCAAATAATTAACCATTCAGTGGACCAAAATATAAAATTCCAAATGTTAGCATAGAATGTTGTCTAGGTAGACGTGAGGAGTTAACGAAAGTAAATATTATTTTAATACATTTAAAAATATATAATTAAACTTGATAGTTTACATCTTAAAAGCTCGTCTAAGCTTCGTCTAGGCTTGGAGTTTGATTTTATCATCCATCCACATTTTACATTCTGAAAAATTAGTGAAAATTCGAAACTTGATCTTGACGTCCAACTACACAACATTGATATTATGAAGCCGAGGTGGTGAATTTTAGTCCTTTAGCCAAGTGACAGTCCAACTTTTGAGTCCCATGTCCCCCTCATTAAATACATTTCAGCTGCCAATATTGATTGGACCAGCTGCCTTGTTTGTAACTAAAAATGTCTATTCTCATGACCGTTTCACAATGTTTGGGGAAAATACCTTGCGTATAGGAAAATTTCTCACAGAGCTTCTACGAGATAGTCACATGGGAGTGAGCCCCATGAGAAAATTTCCCACTAATGTGTGTATTTTGTGAAATGTTTGTAGGATTTTTCCATGTAAGTGTAGCACTGCTCTTTTGTCCCGAACTTTTAAAAACTTGTGAAAGCATTTACCTTTCTGAAAAATGCAAAGAGCAAATTACATATAAGGGTTAACCTCATTTTTGGAGAGGGTCCGACTCGACAACATTTGTAGGCAGAGTTGAGTAAAATCTCTTTCTAAACAACTAAATTTAGCTCGTTTTACGTCTGCAGGCCAGAAATGCTAAATTATAAAGTTTCGAATAACTTGGCATGCATGTCCATGTGATCATTAATTAGATAAAACTTTCAACATGTGGTTGGTTGTGCACCAGTTAGCCGAGTAATGGTTGGCACTTGCTTTTTGAATGCATTTATGATTTGTATACCCACAATATTCAAAGTTTCAACCAAATCAAATTGTCCAAAAATCTTTTCACAAAGTTCATTTCGACATCAACAGTGAATCCACAATAATTAGAGCTCAGTTTTGCACACATTTCACCCTCAACTCCACTGCCTAATAGCTTTCCACCACGAAGAAGATCAACCCTTGAAATCACGAAAGAGACGAGTAACATTCACGTATAATGAAGAAAATATCAAAAAGAAAAAGCACAAATCAAGAGCAGCTGTAAGAGAAGTGAGAAAACAAATACAATAACTATGCCTACACAATTATTCAATGCTTCAGTAATAAATCAGCTTGTAAAGAAAAATCAACTATATATAGGGACATATCAAAACCCTAACAATAATTTTAAAGATGAAAATAGTATCAAAAAAATGTATGGAATAACGAAAATAATATATATTTTTAATAAAAGCGCGTGAAATAAAGAAAACAATATTTCCCCAAAAAAATTCGACCTAATTCCAAAAATCTCCACTTTGACACAAATTCCGATGTAATGAATGAAGCTCCAAAATTTTTTCAACTGAAAAAATAAATCTGATTGCAATGAAAAATTCGAACTCTTCAACAAGAGCCAAATTTTCTTCAACACAAAAATACTCCCCCTCTTCCGCGGTATCCAACACGGATATATGAGCCCAAACACCGAGTTTTCCAAAATTCACAAAGATTAGAAATTACCAAATAGTGTCGAAGTACATCTTGTAGCAGAATCAACTTCTAATACTTTCATAAAAGACCCATGACTAGTCTCAATACCTTCAAAAAAGCTAAAAGCACGTGCAATCGAATTACCATCGACGTACATATTTTCAATAGGTTTACTCCTAGCAGTTGAATAATATGAAACCATAGGTAATTATGCAAAGTGAAATTATCCGTGTTTTCCAAATTTGATTGAGTAATATTCTTCAATATGGACCCCGAACCAAATCTCTAAGGTATGGTACCAAACTAAGTCTCCAACATGGTACTAAGTTTGTGCTACCTTTTCTTCAGAAATTCTGCTTCGCTTTGCAAGATGTATAACTGAGACCTTTTTCGCGTCCTCTAATACAATATGAACACTCTTTCGAACCCTCAAGACTCCACCTCTACTAGAGAATGTGTACCATTTTGATTCAAAAGTACTCAATGAAATGAGATTCTTCTTCAAATATAGAATATGCGAACGTGATCAAGTGTTCTACATATTCCATCCACTAGTTTCAATCTAACTCTACTAATACCAGCTACCCGACAAGATTCATTGTTACCCATGACAATGACACTTTGCGTTATCATTTCATATATTTCAAACAAATCACGATTGGGACATATATGAAATGCACAAACAGTATCCAAAATTCACTCCTAATCAGATTTGGATTCCATATAAGATCATTAAAACATCTCCATCACTCAAATAGTTCTTACCTATGTTGGTCTCGTCTGAAGTATTTGATTGCTTTCCATGATTTGCAGTCGAATTACATTTGTTTCACAATTTGTCGCAATCCCTTTTAATATATGACTTCAGATCCAAACATCGAACAAATCACAACTAATAGCTCTGATACCACTTGGGAAAATAAAACGAATCGAGATAATATATATAACATGATATGAAGTATATGATCGCAAATAAACAACAAGATAAAAGACAAAGAATTAATTGACAGATGAATGGAGTATTTTATTCAATTGACTAATATAAAGAAAACAAATACAATAACTATGCCTACACAATTATTCTATATTTCAGTAATAAATCAGCATGTAAAGAAGAGTCCACCATACGGGACATAATACATATATCAAAACCCTAACAATAATTTTAAAGATGGAAATAGTATAAAAGAAAAGTGGAATATAGCAAATATTATTTTTTCAATAAAGACAAGTGGAGTAAAGGAAATAATAAATTTGTTTTAAAAAAAATCCAACCTGATTTGAGTAAAAAAATAAATCCAACAGAAATGTTCGTGCCTTTAAATTCTTCAAATATTAAAGTTCAACTATCGGACATCATCACCCAAGGTGGTTTGATAATACAAAAGCCAAACATGATTCATCATCATTCTTGCACTTAGAAGAAAAATTCCCCTTAATTGCAAAGTATATTCCTATACTTGATATATCTTGTAATTAATTAGCAGTGATAAATAAGTTGACAGATGACTACAGCAATTGAATGCAAATCATCAATTTGTTAAGACAGCTAGCTTGCAATAAATAAATAAAGGTTATATCAGTGAGTGCTGGGAGTCGAACGGTTGTGAGGATCCATGGCATTGAATTCAGATCAACGGTACAGTGTGTTGAGGAATAAATTTTCAATCAAACAAATATAAATTCATAAATTAATATATAAGTACTTGAAATACTATTTCTTTTAACAAAATTGACATTTTTAATATGAAATTTCAAATATTAATATGATACCAGAGTTTATTAAACAGCTCAAATTAACAATTCGATTCAATCAAAACTCAAACGAGTACAGTGATTCCAAATTTTGATATTTCTAAAGGAGCTACCATCTTGCTATAATATATTAGAGATAAATTCCACATTAAATGAATAAATGTAAAGATATAAATCAATGTAAAAGGGTTTGTACAACTCTTTTTAAAAAGATTGACTTTTAGAGATGAAATTTCAAGTCTTAATACAATAAACATTGTTTTCCAAGCCAACCTTCTTGGTCTTCCTCAGTAAAGAAGATGGGCCATGGGGGTGGCGTCATATTGGTACTTAGAGTTTTGTGTTAATATGTTAACTTGAGTCTCGACAAGTAATAACAAATTTATGTTCTAAACTTGACCGTGTAGATATGCAAGATAAATCTCCATATATACGTGCAAGATTTTTAAAAATGTGTGAGCCATAGTTGATTGCAATGGCGGGACTTCCTCGATGAACTCTCAACATGGTGGAACTTCTATGACAACACGAGTTTGGGAGGATGGAGATAATTAGATCTTGATAAAGTGTTGATTTTTGTGAGTGAAGGAAGATGGAGTGAAAGGGGTCGTGATGATTAAGGTTGGGCTTGTGCCATGAAATTTGATACTTATTCAATGGAAAATTAATGGAGATTGATGCTGTCAAAAAATGTCACCTTAAAGATCTCGAGCTTGATGGTCCAACTTCACTTTGATGAACACAATCGGTCTGTGATTACCTGCAACAAAGGCAACGAGGTGTATGCTCGTCGCCCCTCCGATGCTTAAGTCAGATAGGGAATTTAGTGCGTGAGGCTATAAACTGAAGATAATGAAAAACGTACACTTTAGTGTTGAGTTTTGGCCAAGTATTTATAGGTGTTGGGGGGGGGGGAGCTGTAGAAGGATTCTATTATTGAAAGAGTCCTTTCCCCCTTAGGATTAGGTGTTGGAGTGTGATAAGAAGTATTCTGTTAGAGTTCTAATCAGGGGAGGAGTAGACTTAGGTGGGGTCTATTTTCTTTTAGAGATTAAGTCGGTGGGTAGTATTGGAAAATATACCCCGACCTTGAGTAAACCCCGACCTCAAGTCGGTACAACACACCAAGATCAACTAGGGTATTAGGTCGAGGTCGAGCTTGGCACACGAACTCAGGTATAGTTCGGGGTTACCAATCCGGAATCATCATAGGCCCCTGTGCATCTGAGTTGTAGATCGTGAAGGGTATACGATCTTAGATTGAGATGCAGAAAGGATGTCGTGGCTTGATATCGACCTCGACACCTGTCAATTACCTGTTGGACATATACAATGTCACGTGTCTGTCATGTGGCTGGTTGTCAGAGCTCGAACTTGGATCTTTGCCACGTGTCCTGTTTTAAGGGTTTTAGATTAAGTGACTGTTGGTATGCCCATGACCCCTATAAAAACCCCACTATTCATTTTCACTTTTTACTCTCCACTCTCTGTAAAAGAAGCTCGAATTCGGGGATAGTGGATTGTGAGCGATCTCCATTAAGGTAAGAGTTCGAGCCTTTAAGTTGTTAATTATTTGAGTAGAGTAATGTCGAGTAGTAGCAGTAGTGGTAATGGTAGTAGTAGCAGTAGGGGGTCGAGTAATAGTGACAGTAGTAGGCTTTCTAAGAGTTCGGGGGATAATGAGAACCCTACTGCCCCTAGTATAGCTGTCGAGGCTCCGGGTGATCAAGGTCGAGATCTTGTCACCTTGGCCTTTCCTGTTAGCTTGCACTCTCCAGGAGAGGCATTGACTTATCCAAAGAACCCGACCATTTATAAAGAACATGTAATTATTAAGATAGCTAGAGAGTTAGGGATGATGCCCATTTGTGATGTTAGGGTTCCTGAAAATACCGAAGATATCTTAGGAGCTCGAGAGGGGGAGATGACGTTTTTTAGGGATGCCCTTAAGGCTGGGAATCGGTGGCCTCTTCACCCCTTTTTATCCACTTTCTAACTTCGTTCTATATGTGTCCGGTCCAGTTAGCTCCTAACGGTTGGAGGCTTTTGGTCTATTTCTTTATATTATGTAGATGCCTCGATATCGAGCCTAGGGTCGACCTTCTGAGGATGGTATATGATATGAAGTTTTCGCCGGGGTTCAACTGTTTTGTGTATTTGTCAACAAAGGGGGGGTTTAGAACGCCTGATACCCCGAGTTCTCTTCGGGGTTGGAAAGAGAGATTTTTCTTTGTAAAGCCTTAGGATCTCGACCATCCCTTTAGCCCGAGGTGGGAGATCCCTAGTAAGGATCGGTTTAATGAGGGTCAGGCGTATTTTGAGGTTCTAGAGAGGGACAGATTAAGGTTAGTTAACCACGACCCCTTGGCAGAGAAGATTGATTATTTGCTCGAGGATGACACCCTCGACCTTCCAAATGTAAAAGGCCTCGAGGGTATTTTTTTTACTTCTTAAGCTCTATCGTTGTATTCTTGACATCGAGATCGTGCTAATGTCTTTTGATTTGTTTCTTGCAGATCTTGAGATGTCTTTTGATCCGTCCAAACTGTTGGCCAATGTCCACCATAAGGCCAAGGGGCCGATGTCCAAAGCCCCGGTCTCAAAAAAGGGAAAGAAGAGGGCCAGGCACGCCGATGTTAGGGTTCCTGAGGCTCCTCTTGAGAGCTTGGTGCCTCCTAGAGGTCAACCCTCGACGTGAAGGAGCCCGACCTCAACACCTCGTCAGAAGTCGAAATATGAAGATCGAGCTCGGGACAGTTATGGCGTCGCGGATTTAGGCTTCGAGCCTATTTCAGATAGTGTCCTCGAGGAATACACAGAGTGTGTCCTGGTGAAGGACCTTGTTGAAAGGTTCGAGAAGGAGGTCAACATCAATGAAGGGGTCAAGACACTGGAGGCTTTGACCTTAAGGGTAAGATACCGACCTTAACTGTATTTTTTATTTTTTAATCTTCTTTGATCGAACTAACTTCGGGTTTCCTTTCTTTCTTTGTGCAGACGCAGAGTGTGGCGCGGGGTCTTACCTTGAATGGTATCAATATCTCGAACGAAATGGACGAGGTATTAAAGGAAAAGGAGCGAGCTCGTGACTTGGAAAAAGCTCTCAAGACTACTGAGTCTGACCTCAAGAAGTCCCGAGAGGAACTAGAGACATCCAAAGCTGAAGTCGAGGAAGTTAAGCTCGAGCTTTTCCAGTCCCAGAGGAGCTTCGGCGAAGAGCTCGCAAAGGCTCGTGAGGAGGCTCGAGCTTAGGCTGTTGAAGACTTCAAGAAGTCCGACGAGTTTGGGACCCTACTGGGACAGTACAGGTCGGGCTCTTACCATTACGGGCTTCGCCTTGCCCGTTCTTATCTTCGCACGAAGATGCCTGAGGATTTAAAGTCCCTCGTCGAGGACTTGAAAACAGTGAACAAGCTTGCAGAGGAGCTCGAACTTTCAGCTTCTGAGGTCGAGGACGATGGTGAAGATGATGATGATGGTGATGGAGATGACACCGGGACTGGCGATCAAGGGGATGATGTCAAGGTTGTAGATATCGATTAGGTTTTTAACTTTGTTTAAAATTTTTTTGTAATGTTGCCCGATATGGGCTGATACTTTTGCTATTAATTTCATTGATCAATGTTCGCGCACTTTACTTGTTTTTGATTTAATGATTGATTAATGTTCGTGCACTTTACTTGTTTTTGATTTAATGATTGATCAATGTTCGTTCACATTACCGTTTTTAATTGATGAATGTTCGTGCATTCTACGTTTTTAATTTAATGATGAATGTTCGTGCACATGTGTTCTGAACATCAAGCATGCACGAGCTCGATCCTTGATGTTGTCATTGGACCCATAGGTCGAACTAGATGATGAGTTCAAGCTTTTTAGTTTGCTATAACTTGGGCCTTTTTTAGCTCGGGGTGTTTTGTCAGACACGGGGCTCAATTCGATCAACAGTTCGACCTTAAACACCAGGCATGTCTTAGCTCGATTCTTGATGTAGTCGTTGATGTCGACCTTAGGGGCCTAAAAGTCAGTCCAGATGATGAGTTCTAGGTTGTGTTTGACTTTTATCATGTCAACTTGCCCGACCCCGAACTTATCCATTATAGATTTTAGATGCAAACTAGTTTGGGGTTAGTGACCTCGAGCTACAGCCTGCCCGCATGTCATTATGCTAGAGTTTAGTTGCATGCCCGAAGCACGTTATTACACTAATGTTAAAGCGGCAGCATGCCCGAAGCACATCATTATGCCAAAGTTATTATTTGCATGCCCGTAGCACATCATTACACTAATGTTAAAGTGGCTACATGCCCGAAGCACGTCATTATGCCAAAGTTATTAGTTGCATGCCCGAAGCACGTCATTACACTAATGTTAAAGTGGCTACATGCCCAAAACACGTCATTATGCCAAGGTTTAAGTAGTGCTAGGAAAAGAAAACTTTGAATATTATTAGGTACTTAAGGGTATTTGGCCCGAGCTACTTGAAAGCAAAAAATGCTCAAGGGTTCATAGCCCCGAGCTACTTGAAAGTAAAAAATGTCCAAGGGTTCATAGCCTCAAGCTACTTGAAAGCAAAAAATGCCCAAGGGCCCGAGCTACTAAAAACGAAAATAAGGGGGGCGTGCAAGCCCTTGTGTGATGCTATTGCTATTCTACTTGTAATATATTTTTAGGTTATCCACTTTCTAAGGCCTCGGGAGTGGATTTCCTGAAGTATCTCTAAGGCTGTATGCTCCTCCTTTGATCCTTTATATGACTTCGAATGGCCCTTCCCATACTGGTCCAAGTTTACCTGGAGGGTGTCCAGCAGCCTCTGCTTTTCTTAGAACCAAATTGCCACTCTTAAATTCTCGGGACTTGACTTTGGTGTTGAAATACTTTGCCGTTTTATTTTGGTAACTAACAGCTCTTAGTGAAGCTTGCTCTCTTACTTCTTCAAGCAAGTCAAGATATTCGGTTGTTCGGTCTTCCATACCGGGTTCAACCCTCCTTAAAGTGGGGAGATTGATTTCGATGGGGATAGTGGCCTCCAAGCCAAAAGCTAACATGAAAGGAGTCTCGCCTGTTGCTGTCTTATGAGAAGTTATATATGCTCATAGTATAGGGGGCAACTCATCGGGCCAGTCACCTCTTGCATTTCCAATCCTGGTACGAAGGTCCTGAAGTATGATTCTATTTGTCACCTCAGCGAGGCCATTGCTTTGAGGGTGCGATACTGACGTCAGACGATGGTCGATACCGAGATTGACACAAAAGTTTCTGAATTGTGAATTGTCGAACTGTCTTCCATTGTTTGTTATAAGTACTTTGGATATTCCGAACCTACATATAATAGACTTCCATATAAATGATCTGAGCTTGGCCTCTGATATTTTTGCTAGGGGTTCGACTTCTACCCACTTTGTGAAGTATTCAACTGCTACCACAGCAAATTTTAATTGTCCTCGGGTCATGGGGAAAGGACCAAGAATGTCGACTCCCCATTGTTCAAATGGTGCTGAATAATGGATAGAGGTCAACTCTTCTGCAGGGGCATGTATAGCATTACCAAACCTCTGACATTTGTCGTATCTTTTGACATATTCAGCTGCATCTTTTTTCATTGTTGGCCAGTTGTATCCATACCTTATTAATTTGTAGGCAAGGGCCCTGGCTCCTTGGTGATTTCCGCATACTCCCTCGTAAACCTCAGTCAGGGCTTGGATAGATTCAAAAGGCTTAAGGCATCTCAGATAGGGAAGCGTGAGGCTTCGTCGAAACAACACCCCTCTGATCATGCAATACCTAGCAGCTTTGGCTCGAATACTTCTTGCGGTGCGAGGGTCAGGAGGTAGGTCTCCATTACTTATATACTCAACTATTGGATCAATCCAGGAGGGCTCATGGTCAATGTTCATGACGCTCAGCTTCATGTTTATGCTAGACTCTGTGACAATCTTGATGTTCACTGTTCTGTCGAGTCCATCTATCCTCATGAAAACAAGTCTAGATAGTGCATCAGCTTTGGAGTTATCTGCCCTTGCTATTTTCAATATTTCACAACTTGTGAACTGCCTTTGAAGGTCATGCACTTTTAGACAGTATGAGCTTATCTTTTCATCTTTTCCTTCAAAGGATCCTTCAATCTGTCCAACAACGAGCTGTGAGTCGCTGAAGACTCTGATGTGCTCTAATTCCAAATTCCTGGCAAGTTTGAGAGTAATGACCACAGCTTCATATTCCGCTTCGTTGTTGGTTGCTTCAAACTCAAACCTAAGCGCACATTGAACTTCAGTGATTTTGTCCGGGCTGATGATGATTATCCCGGCCCCCGAGCCCGAGCTGTTCGACGCCCCGTCAACAAATATCTCCCAGGTTTTTGAGGCCGTGCTTCCGTTTTTTACTCCTGGCCTTTCTGTCTTTGGAGTGAGTTCAGCTATGAAGTCGGCCAGTGCTTGCGCTTTGATGGAAGGTCGAGGCTTGAATTCTATGTCGAACTCGCCAAGCTCGATCGCCCATTTTAATAGCCTTCCTGAGACATCTAGCCTCTGAAGTATGTGCTTAAGTGGTTGATTGGTGAGAACTATTATAGGGTGAGATTGGAAATATTGTCGCAACTTTCTAGCAGTTACTATCAAAGCAAGAGCTAACTGTTCCGAAAGGTTATACCGAGTTTCTGTGTCAAGAAGTACTTTACTGATATAGTAGATGGGTTGTTGTACCCTTCTTTTTCCTTTACTAGTACCCCACTTACGGCATTTTGAGAAACAGCCAAGTAAAGGAACAAAGTATCACCAGGCTCTGGTTTGGCAAGAACCGGAGGTACAGCTAAAGTTTGCTTAAGTTGTTGGAAGGCTAGATCGCATTCGTCATTCCATTCAAAACTCTTGTGGCCTCTTAGAACTTTGAAAAAAGGGAAACATTTATCTGCTGCTCGAGAGATAAATCTGTTCAATGCTACTACCCGACCTGTAAGCTTTTGGATGTCCTTTTTGCTCTTTGGGGCTTCCATAGATACCAGGGCTTGGATCTTGTCAGGGTTGGCTTCTATTATTCTATTTGTGATCATGAAACCTAGAAACTTTCCTGATGCTACCCCAAAGGCACATTTTGTTGGGTTGAGCTTCATGTTGTATTTTCGTAGCGTGGAAAACATTTCTTCAAGATCGGTGATATGATCATCTACCTGTTTACTTTTGACCACCATGTCATCTACGTAAGCCTCAATGGTTTTCCCAATTAAATCAGCAAAGACCTTGTTGATTAGCCTCTGATATGTAGCCCCTGCGTTCTTTAAGACGAATGGCATGGCCTTATAACAATAGATGGCAGAGTCTGCCATGAATGAGGTCTTCTCTTGATCTTCTGTGGCCATTGGTATTTGGTGGTACCTTGAGAATGCGTCCAAAGAGCTGTACAATTTGTGATCCGAAGTGCTATCAACGAGACTGTCAATCCGAGGTAGGGGATAGCTATCTTTCGGACATGCTTTGTTCAAATCAGTGAAGTCAATGCAAACTCGCCACTTTCCATTGGCCTTTTTTACGAGAACTACATTGGCGAGCCAGTCAGGATATTGTACTTCTCGGATGAATTGTGCATTAAGCAGCTTGGCAATCTCTTCTCGTATGACTTCGCGCCGTTCAGGCGCAAACTGTCTTTTCCTTTGTTTGACAGGTTTGGCTCCTGGGTTTACATTGAGTCGGTGTACGGCAACCTCGAGGTCAATTCCGGGCATGTCTTCAACTGTCCATGCGAATACGTCTTGGTTCTGGGAGAGACAACTTATGAGTTTAGCCATGATGGTTGAATCAAGGTCACGCCCTACTGTCACCTTCCTACCAGGCACGAGCTCGACCTCGACCAGCTCCTCTACCGGGGCGAGTCTCCCCCGATTTTCAAGCTCGAGCTCGAGCTCTATAAGCTGCATGACGTCGCCCTTTATTTTTCGGACACTGGTCACATAACACTGGCGAGCCATGGTTTGGCTTCCTCGGATGACCCCAACTCCACTATATGTGGGGAACTTCATCGCCATGTGAAAAGTTGAGATAATAGCTCTGATTTTATTTAGCAACGGTCTTCCCAGAATGGCGTTGTAGGCCATCGAAGTTCGGACAACTTCGAAAGTTACGATGTGGGTTACCTGTCGACCTTTAGATCCCAAAGTCATGAGTAATTCAACAATACCTTCAGGGGTGATGACCCCACCACCAAATCCTTGTAGGGGTGTTTTAACAGGCTTGAGTTGTTCCACTGAGATACCCATCTGAACTAAAGCTTCATGAGACAGTACATTAGCTGCACTTCCATTATCCACAAGAATTCTCTTGACCTCGAAGTTAGCTATGATGGCTGATATGACTAGGGCGTCATCATGGGGGAAGGATATTCCTTCTAAATCTCTTGACCTCGAAGTTAGCTATGATGGCTGATATGACTAGGGCGTCATCATGGGGGAAGGATATTCCTTCTAAATCCTTGGACCCGAAGGTGATATCTTCCGTATGAGCAAGATTCGTGCCGGGAGAGACTGGAAGCTGTTTGGCGTACTTCTTACGTCCATTGTTGGTGTCTCTCCCTGAAGCTGTTCCTCCGATAATAACGTTAATAGTGCCAGCTGTTGGTGGTTCACTACTACGCCCCTCATGTATGTTATTCTGCTTGTTCCTCGGGCGTTTTTCATGGCTAGTGTAAGAGCCCAAAAAACCCCTCCTGATGAGGGCCTCAATTTGTTGCTTCAGAGCCAAATACCCCTCAGTGGTATATTCGTGGTCCCGGTGGAAGTCACAGTACTTGGTTCAGTCTCTGTTTTCAGGTAATGATCGCATTCTAGGAGGCCACTTAAGCTCTTTGAGGTCCTTGATCTCTATCAGGATGTTGGACCTTGATGTATTCAGGGGAGTAAAAGTTCCCGGTCGGGGGTTTTGTCTTTGCTTGACTCGAGGATTGTCGTCTCGTTGATTGAGTTCATGCGGTCTCTTATTGTCTGGCCTTAGCAAAGGTAAAACGTCCTTTCTTGGGGTTAGAGTTTCTTCCATATTGATGTATTTCTCAGCTCGAGTTAAGAGGTCAGTTACTGACTTTGGGGGGGTTTTTGACAAAGACATCTTGAATGCTTCACATCTTATAGCGTATGTCAAAGCTGAGACCGCAGCTGTAATATGTAGATAGGGAATCTGAAGCCTTTCTTTATTGAATCTAGTCATGAAATTGCGTAATGTTTCATTGGATCCCTGGTGCATCTGCATAAGTGATGCCGCTGTTTTCCTAATTCTCTTGCTGCTTGCGAAGAAAGCAGAGAATTTATCGACCAAGTCTGCGATTGAGGCGATAGAATTTGGCTCTAATGTGGAGAACCAATCTCTAGCTGCTCTTGTAAGAGTTTGAGGGAAGGCCTTGCACATTACAGCGTCAGGTGCGACCTGTAGGTTCATTATATTGGTATATATATTGAGGTGGTTAATAAGGTCAGTGGTTCCATCATACTCCTTTATCATGGGGTACTTGAACCTATCTGGAAGGGGGTAGGACAGTACTTCAGGAGTAAAGAGAGTGCTAGGGGTAAAGCCTGTTGTCCCCTTTGATTTCTGTGCTAGGCCCGCGGCAATACCTTCTTGGATGATTCTGGCAAGCTCCCCTGATTCTATCGTTACTGCCCTTGATGCTGCAGTCATAGGAGGTACACCCGAGGTTCCAACACCATTATCAGGGATGTTTCGTGGAGCTCGAGCTTGAGCAGCTGCCATAAGATCGCCATTCGGTGTTGGTGTATGCGATGGGTGTGAGTTTCTTTGGCTTAATAACTGAGTCAATGTGGTAACTTGTTGGCGGAGCTCTTCAAAAGCTCCGGTGGTAATGACAGTTGGTGGCGGTGCCGCCATCTCTGATGATTCCTCTTGCGGGACAGGATGATCTCTAGGGGGAGGATTTGGAGCAGATGAGCTTGCTGGTGGAAGACCTGATCGTGTATTCACCATGGCTTTTGGTAGCGCTTCCCACAGACGGCGCCAATGATGCTGCCAAAAAATGTCACCTGAAAGATCTCGAGCTTGATGGTCCAACTTCACTTTGATGAACACAATCGGTCTGTGATTACCTGCAACAAAGGCAACGAGGTGTGTGCTCGTCGCCCCTCCAATACTTAAGTCAGATAGGGAATTTAGTGCGTGAGGCTATAAACTGAAGATAATGAAAAACGTACACCTTAGTGTTGAGCTTTGGCTAAGTATTTATAGGTGTTGGGGAGGGAGGGAGCTGTAGAAGGATTCTATTATTGAAAGAGTCCTTTCTCCCTTAGGATTAGGTGTTGGAGTGTGATTAGAAGTATTCTGTTAGAGTTCTAATCAGAGGAGGAGTAGACTTAGGTGGGGTCTATTTTCTTTTGGAGATTAAGTCGGTGAGCAGTATTGGAAAAGATGCCCCGACCTTGAGTAAAACCCGACCTCAAGTCGGCACAACACACCAAGATCAACTCGGGGTATTAGGTTGAGGTCGAGCATGGCACACGAACTCAGGTATAGTTCGGGGTTACCAATCCGGAATCATTAGAGATGATTGAACAACAAAATTAACCTATGCTTGGCTCATGTTTATATTCATATCATTTTTTGTCCACACTAAATCGTTTATCAACAATTTCATTAGACCAAGCGCTTTTGTCCTTGTTAATGGCAAAAATATTTCTTGACAATGAACCATAGAGGTGGTAGAATGATAAAGATAGGTTTCTTTAATGCTTTGTCATTTTTATTATTTTTCTGTCGACAACTTATTATCAGGTTTTACGTTGTTTGTTCCTTAATTATAAGCTACTTCACAATGAGTTTGATTTGGATGTGCAAATCAACAAATTCTTAATTTTCTACAAAATTGACAAATATTCTCATAATCAACATGATTTTAATCTTACTTCTGTCCTCATACTCGTTCCTTTGCATCATGGAGCCGCGTTATAGCTAGATCTTGAATCAACGGAATCCGTCAGTAAAAAGGCCAGAAAAACGCATCTCACGTAGTAACGCTAGCCTAATTCTGTGGACATGGCATAGACCTCGGTGAAGTGTGATATTTTTAGCCGAAAGATATCACTCTTGAATAGATCGTGCGGATCATAGTTTGTAAGGAATTATAACCGTACGTACACATTATCCATTACCCATCAGGGAATCGCAAGAAAACAATAAATACAGAGCAACTCAACTGTGCACTTTACTTTTCACTGTCGCTGTCCTATTAACCGTTGGGTGCTAAGACAGGTGACAACAATAATTGCTCTCACAGTTAATTTAGCAATTTTTTTATAATGGGCATGTTTGGGAGGATTTTTCTTTTAAAAAAATTAATTTTTTGTTCGTTATTTCATTATTTCAGCAATTATATTTGACTTCTTCTCTCACAGATAGACACCACTTTTCTCCTAATTGTCAAAAAATCAATTTTCAAAATCACTCTCAAACAGGCTCAATATATGCAATATATGCACGTAACACATAGGATATAGGGTACGTGTCACTTTTCAACAAAAATATCGGTCAAGCAGTCAAGAATCAAACTTAGATTTGTGACGTGTCAGGTACTTATTGGACAGAAAAAAGGAACATTTATGAAGTTATGTTCATCCATGCATAAATAAATGTACTATGCTTCAGAAGAGTTAGGATGAAAATTGAGCAGGCGAATAATGGCTTCTAAACCAGGGATTCTCACCGATTGGCCATGGACATGTCTTGGGAACTTTAAGGTACCATCTCATCTTATTCTCCGTTTATCTGCATAATACATTAAATTCTGTGAGAGCTTTGCTAATTCATTTGTGTATTTTGTTTTGTGGATGAAGTACCTGGTATTGGCACCTTGGGCAATTCAAGAAACGTATTCGTTTGTAGTGAGCGATGAAAGTGAGAGGGATCTTTCACACTTTCTTATATTCCCATTCTTATTACTGAGAATGTTGCATAGTCAAATATGGATTTCGCTATCTCGCTACCATACTGCGAAAGGTAGTAACAGGATTGTTGACAAGACTATTGAATTTGAGCAAGTTGATAGAGAAAGAAACTGGTACATACTTTACAAATTATCAATTATTCCAATTTATTTTCCCATTTTTGAACATGATGATATGAGCATGGAATTATTTGTAGGGATGACCAAATTATATTTAATGGGCTTTTGTTGTACCTGGGCGGCATGTATGTTAAAGGGGGTGATCATCTGCCATTGTGGAGGACTGATGGGATAGTATTGACAGCTTTGCTTCATGCCGGACCGGTGGAGTTCCTCTACTACTGGCTACACCGGGCGCTACATCACCACTTCCTCTACTCCCGCTACCATTCCCACCACCACTCCTCTATCGCCACCGAGCCCATTACTTGTACGAAATCGAAGAAAAAACAACACTCCTTTTAAGACTACAATATTATTTCAAAAAGAGCAATGCTACGTATACAGGAGTTCTACAAAATGTCACATGGCAACATTTCATTGAATTTTGGACAAAAGATATAGTTAAAACAACCTATCAAATGCTGCCATATCGACACCTGTAAAACTCCTTGCATTTCCCCTCTACAAGTACCATTTCTGTTTCAGAAATTAAAGCAAAATAACATGTTAGCTACCTATATAATTTGATAATTTCTGTGATGTGGCAGCTGTGATTCACCCATTTGCAGAGCACATAGCATATTTCGTCCTCTTTGCGATCCCATTGTATACATCTGTGGCAACGGGGACGGCTTCCATTTTATCAATGGCGATTTATGTTATCTACATTGATTTCATGAACAACATGGGCCATTGCAACTTCGAGCTCATTCCAAAATGGCTGCTATCCGCATTTCCCCCTCTCAAGTATCTCATGTACACACCTTCGTAAGTATATCCCTACCCTATCATTTCTTATCATAACTTGTGGTGGAATAATTTTAACTGTATATACGGTACTTATAAGTAATTATGTATTATATATGTCTTAAACAAATAGAGCAAATTAAGCCACCATTTGATGGAAAACTCTAATACAAATTACTTCAAACAATTTTCATATAGAATAATTGAATTCAGCTGACTGCATATATATCTGGTGATGTACACAGGTTCCACTCACTGCATCACACTCAATTTCGAACCAACTACTCACTTTTCATGCCATTCTACGATTATATCTATGGAACGATGGACGAATCCTCGGACTCGCTCTATGAAATTGTGCTTGATAGGAAAGAGGACACACCTGATGTAGTTCATCTAACACATCTAACAACCCCTGAATCCATATATTATATGCGTCTAGGATTCGCGTCTCTGGCCTCTAAGCCTCACAACTCGACGTGGTACCTTTGGTTACTTTGGCCTGTGACACTTTGGTCCATGATGGTAACCAGGATCTATGGACGCACATTTACTATTGAGAGAAATGTCTTTAAACATCTAAAGTTACAAACCTGGGCCGTTCCAAAATATAAGATCCAAGTAAGAATCTCCGCATCAGTTTATACATAGACATGCTGGTATTTACGTAATTTTGACATTATTAATTTCATGTTGTTGAAGTATTACATGCAATGGCAAAGAGAGTCGATCAATAATTTGATCGAGGATGCTATACTGGCAGCTGAGGAAAAGGGCGTTAAGGTGTTAAGCCTGGGTCTATTGAATCAGGTCGGTCAGTCTACTAGAAATACTCACTCTCACATCACCAAAGAGTCATGTTTTAATTCTGAATGCTTCGTAAATATTGATCTCACAGCAAGAAGAACTCAATGGAGTTGGTGAGCTTTTTGTAAGAAGACACCCCAAGCTAAAAGTGAAGCTGATATCGGGAACCAGTTTAGCTGTTGCTGTTGTGCTGAATAGCGTTCCAAAAGGAACATCTCAGGTGGTCCTTCGAGGAAATTTGTCCAAGGTTGCTTACTCCATTGCCCTTGCTTTATGCCAAGGAGGAATACAGGTATGTTTTTTACAGTAAAAAAGTAACTGATGTTGATTTACACCACCCAAGAGGATAATATTTTCTTGTATCTTTGGGCTTTTCTTGCTTATTTGTCATTGTAATAGGTAACGACACTGCGTGAGGATGAGTATAACAAGCTTAAAGCGAGGCTCAGCATTGAGGCTGGAAAGAAATTGGTCCTCTCTAAAATCATTGCTTCCAAGGTGATATTTATCTCCTCCACTTCTGCATTTTCTAGTCACCCACATTCGCTCTGGTGATTGTCTACTTATACCATAAAGCATTACATTTACAGACATGGATAGTAGGAGATGGACTGAGTGAAGATGAACAATTAAGGGCTCCAAAAGGAACAGTATTCATTCCATACTCGCAGTTTCCTCCCAAGAAAATACGCAAAGACTGTTTTTACTACAATATACCAGCAATGTTGGCTCCCAAGCATTTTCAAAATGTTGACTCTTGTGAGGTAATTACAATAAAGATAAAACCTTTACTTTCTTCATAATTTTATATGAAAGATTTGCTTGTATTTGTATGACAGAATTGGTTGCCAAGAAGGGTAATGAGCGCATGGCGTATAGCTGGAATACTGCATGCTTTGGAAGATTGGAATGTGCACGAGTGTGGAAACGTGATGTTTGACATTGATAAAATCTGGCAAGCCAGTCTTGAACACGGGTTTACTCCCATTATGATGTCTACCGACTCAAAGCTTCATTAGATTATATTATGAACTCTGAGATCCAGTGTTTGGAATTCTGCAAGTTTCTGCGTGGAATGAGATGGAACTGCATTTTGACAAAAGACCTTGAAAATATGTTGTTGGAAACTAGTATAAGAATTAGTCGAAAAACAAAACATTTTCTTTAATTAAATAAATTAGGATCTAACAGTGTCATGTTTTTTTTCTTTGTAATACGGCGTTTTCTGTAAGGTGTTCCACGGCAATCAGTTGAAAAACTATATAATTTCTAGTCAAGTAGTCTTTTAGGAGCTGTTCTCTTCGTGTTTTAGTTTTGTAGTTTTAAATTTATTTTGGATTTTGTATTTTGAGTGTCTGTTTTGAAATTGCTGAAAATGCGTTCTTTTTGCCATTTTGGGACCATTTCCCATGTTTTCAATTTTTTCGAGTTTTATACTGAAAACGTCCAAAATGTCGTTTCGTGTTTTCTTCACAATTTTTTTTTTTTTTTTTTGTTTTCGAATACAGGAAAGAAAACGCGTTTTCTCCATTTTGAAAAATCGAAAACAGAAGACGGTTCGAAAATGACAAAAAAAACACACCTTTATTCTCTAAAAAGGTATTTGCTGCCCCGATCTAATCAAAATGTCCTTGTACTCTTATTCAAAGGTTCCTCGACCTCAATTTGATACTCTTTGAATTTCTACCTTTGAGTCGTTAGGTAAATTTATCCATTCTAATGTAATAATTCATGAAGGTAATAAAATACTCGTACTCCCTTATCACAGGTGCACTTGTGGGTTCACACATACCACAATTAACTAATTCCATTAGTAATTCGACTCTATGTCCTTTTAGTGAAAAAGGGTCTTAAAATCTTCTTGCCTATTTCATAACTTTTCTTGATTAATTGATTCTGTTTAAGAATAATTAAAAATTAAGCCAATGTTTGGTGGGGTTTAAAATTAAATTTTTAGTAGATTGTGATAGAAATTTTTGAAATGTGTGGTTGAAAAATTGTAGGACCCATGAAAGACGTTAATATTGATTGTTCGACTTTGACTTAAATTAAAATTATATTTTACTTCGAATCAAACAAGCTCTAATTAAGAGATTACTCAAAAATAACAAAAGTATTACATATTACCAGCGAATGATAATTTAGTATATGATGCATGAATCACTAGTAGATTCATAAAATTAAAATAATTTAACAACTGCTTGATCCTTGTGATTCATCATACCCCTTTATAGAAAAGATCATTGAGTCAACTATTCAAGTTAGGACTCTCCCATCAGAAAAATCATACTGGACAACAAATGTATAGATAAATTTAATATCATTATATTTTACCATCAAAATTATAAATGAGAGTCTCTATAGGAGTTACATATATAATTTCGACGAGTGTACAATAGTTGTCTAGATCTCTAGATATTTAAACTAGATACTATTTGGACGATCTTTTCAAAAAGGTAACAATCAATCAAGTAATGCAAATTGCATAGCCCTCCTATAAAGAATCCGTTGGTTTACCAAAAAAAATAAATCGAAGACTAGGACATTCTGTTGCTTATGGATTGATAAAAGAAAACCACAAGTTTTTATCTAAGGGCTTATTTGAGCCACATTATTTTCAAAAAAATACATTATTCAACAGTGATTCGACATCATTTCGACCACACATTTTTCAATAAAATAACATTACACGCAAATCTAAAAATTTTCCTTATTTTCCATTGATTTGACATGAATAATACATTTTTTTTCATAGAATGTGGCTCAAACATGAGCTAAATAAAAATAATCTCCCATTCAATTTTTTAAAAATAATCGATTTTAATTTTAAATAATTGTGAACTGTTCACATTATTAAATTTATGTATAGTTCAATTATTACAGACTTTCCTCTCTAGAAAATTTTGAATTACATTAAATTAATTGAAGGATAATTGGTGTTTTAATGCATTCTATTCTTAGTTACACGAATGATGTGAAAAATAAATTTAAATATGGTTGATTGTTAAACATGCTATGAGTATGCTTGTTAATTGTCATTCATGCAGCTCGTTATGTTGTCATTCAATGCTTGTGGAGGTTTTTGCCATTTATTTAGTTACCGATTTTTGATGTGAAATCAAGGGAACATGCAAGAATAAACAGAAAATATAGACCAACAAATCCTTGATCATTCAAGTTCGATTTTATCACATAATTCTTGCTTATGCTTTTCTTGAGCTAAAGTATGTTATGTTAGTTGGGAGTCGATATTCAAATAAAACTTCCTCATTTCTATGACAATAACTTCGAAAAATCCCCAAGCGAGAACATTCTAAAGGAGATTTTTCTCTCCTTAGCCCTCACTAGGTGTCCATCGAGTGGATCGACCCAATTCACAAGAGGTGTGATTTGACCAATAGGCTTAGATTGAGTCGATTCGACTTGACCAATTATGTCACTATCTCAATGTGTTGGTTTCCAATCATATTGCAAACCAGGAAACCATATTTATTCTCTCTTCCTATTTACAGGCCCCTTTTTGGAAAATTAATTGATTCACTGGTTACTAAGAACACTTTTGGATAAAACATAAATATAGACTTGTTTCTATAGTAATGCAGATTGAAAAAATGTAATTAATAGAGTTGAAAATATAATTTTTTATGTATTTCCTAATTTACCCTTACATTAATAATGGTATAAATATAATTAATTTATATATGTTAAAACAAGGTACATTAAAAATGGGCATATTAGAAAACTAAAAAGTATCTATATTTTTAATAAGAAAAGTGACTTATAATTTCGGACAGATGACAAAACGATATCAAGTCTATCTTTATGGAAATTAATTTAAAGTCAGGTTACTAACAATTGGTACAGTGTTAAGATTTATCATTGATCCATTATTTCTATAAATATAAACTCATATAATTATGCATTTATTATTACTTTTTATCACTATTATTTCCTTTTTAATACTTAAAATCATTCTTAGAATTTGTACTAGTTAAAAAAAAAAAAAAGTTGGTGGGATTAACAACACAGATCACTCATCCAAGTTTTGTCGAGGGAGCAACCCATTTTTCAAATAAATTTAATTTTTTTTGTTCACTATTTTTATTATTTTAAAAGCGTTCAGGACCCCATTGTATAAATATTTTGTTAGTAGCCAATAATCTTTTACATGCACACGTATCAGATGAACTATACCAACAAATTTCTTTGTACTATTGAAATGTTTAAGAATAATTCCTCGTGATAAAATGTGACATGTGTTTGTGTTTTAAAGAGATTTTTCGAACATAAAATATAAAAAAAAAATTTAATTTAAAATACACTCAAAAGAATCCAAATCCCACAAGAAAAGATTCCAGTTTTGTCCAATTTAATAAAAGCAAAACTTATTAAAATGTTTAATTATTGTCTTGACTATTTATTGCTTAATTACTCAATTCATTTACTAATTAATTATAGTTATTTTTTTTTAGCCACATTAATCTTGGGTCTCGTGAATGCAAAATCAGGTGGTACTCTCTACAAAGTATAGAAAAATTTTGAATTTAAATTTCGTCGTTATTTATTTAATTAAAAACATAAATATATCTTTATCTTTTTACAATACTTTCAGAGGGAGTGATTTAACAGTTGAACCACTGATCTCGTAAGCACTTATGAGAATTTAATACTATTACTATTTAATTGAAATTTTATCATTAAGGCCTATTTGCCTTTTTTGCTGAATTTGATTATTATTGGGTGGCAGTGTTTATTGAACGGACCATGCTATATGTACAAACTTTTTTTACAAAATCTCTTATTCACCGTTCACGATAGGAGGTGGGGATCACAAATCGACATTTTTTTAATTTATGCGGGACCCGCTTTTTTGTGAGAGTGTGTAACACATTTTTACAAAATGTGTTTGTACACGTCTCTTTATCGTTATTGAACACATGAACCTTATTTTTCAGACCATTCTCCATTTCCTTTTTGATATGTCCAGCCGCAATTCCAGTCGAAATTATCTTTTCTTCACACGCCTTTGTGACTTGTTGACAGCCACAATTTGGTCTTCTTAATGAACAAATCTTCCACATGCAAATGGATAATTCAGAGAAATTTCGATTTTTTTCTTTGAGGTGTTGTAAAGAGTTCGGAAAATTCTCTTTATAACTCTATTCAAGTAAAAAAATTGAATATTTTTCTCTTATAACTTTTCTTTGGCAATCGGAGAATCTCAACACTTTTAAGTCTTTTTAAATAATTTTTACTTTTTTTTTTTTTTTTTTTTTTCCCTTCTTTTTTCCCCTATTTTTTTTTTTTTTTTTTTTTTTTTTTTTTTTCCCTCTCTTTCATCCTAATTCTTTTTAAGTTCTTTTTTATGTTTTTTAACCTTCCTACCGTCTATATATAAGACCCTTTAATGATACAGCTTCTGACAGAAAAGGAGCGAGAACTGAGGAGCCAAAAATGGCCATATCACCTGGGTTCCTCACTGATTGGCCATGGAAAAAGCTCGGAAGTTTTAAGGTACTAAGTAAATTAATAGTTGTAATTTCTTTATTCTTCATTTTGGAAAACTACTTTTCCTTTGTCTATGGCTACGAACATGCATTGTTATGATTCAGACGACCTAAAAATTCTCTTCTTATTATTCACCGAAAGACTCTTTAATTCAGTTTCGAGTCAATTACATACAATTTTCACAATGGGGGACCAAAAAAATAAAAATGGTGAACGGGTAAAATATATATGTAGTATGTGTACATATTAGAAAATTTCAAAATCTCTACATAGACTTTAATGAAAATTGCATAATGTTGCTGGAGCAGTCGCCACCCCTTCTCCTATGTTTCCACCTGTGCATACAAATATTTTTCTATGAGGAATGCTATAGATACAGTGCTGTTGACAGCACTATTGACAGGCCTCTCACATTCAAGGTTGGGGGCCCTAATTAAAATAATCGCAGGTCCCACGTTTTGTGAGAGGGCCATGAAAATTAGCATTTTTTTTATTTTTCGATTATCGTCTTATCCAATACAATCTATCAAACATGTCTCGTCTCGTTGAGGAACCTTAAAGTCCCTTCTTGACAAAATGCATGATGGGTTTATTTTCTAACATAATATTATTTAATTTTCGTGTTGTGATTTTCAGTATATAATATTGAGTCCATGGGCGATTCACACTATTTACGGATTAGCAACAAAAGAGAAAAGCGAGATAGACTATCTCAACATTACGATAATTCCATTTTTGTTATGGAGGGCATTACACAACCAAATATGGATCTCTTTTTCTCGTCACAGAACAGCCAAAGGCAACAACAGGATTGTCGATAAGAGCATTGAATTTGAACAAGTTGATAGAGAAACCAATTGGGATGATCAAATTCTATTGAATGGGCTTCTCTTCTACATATTTAATACAACACTGGATAGAGCTTCTAAGCTGCCAATTTGGAGGACCGAAGGTATAATCATGACAATATTGCTTCATGCCGGGCCTGTGGAGTATTTGTATTACTGGCTGCACAGAGCATTGCACCACCATTATCTTTACTCTCGATACCATTCACACCACCACTCCTCCATTGTCACTGAGCCCATTTCATGTAAGAAAGATACTATCTTCTTCCGATCTTTGTTATTAACCATCTCGTCTAAATTGGGATTCTTCGACTTAAACTAAAGAGCACATAGAACCCTTTTGAAATGACTTTTTAGAGGTCAAAATGAGCTTTTGGATTCATGTGGTTAATTTAATAAAAGTGTTATTCTAGTTAAAATAAAAAAATTAGAGAAAGCTAGTCAAATGTAACTTTCTCTAAAAGTTTTTTGGGCAGAGAAAACTCTTTTCCAAAACGTAGAAGTAAAAACAAAAGTCATGTCAAACAGGCCTTAATAAATTACACAAAACAAGGCTAGAAAAAGTCCATCTCTCAATGTGAACCAACCAACAAATATTGTTTATTTATTTATTTATTTTGCAATTAGCTTATAATTTGAATATATAAAAACAAATGTAAAAGGACTAGTATGTCCATCCATGTTTGTCGAAGCTTATAATTGATAATAATTTAGTCGAACTTTTTATTTGAATAATGCTACTATGCTCCACTAGAGCTACAACCCCAGTCTAAGTAGCCTCAATGTGACATTAAATGATAGGTGAAATTAAATAAGTCATTTAATTTAATTTTATTTAATTTCACCTATCATTTGACCTATAATCTAACGCCATCTATACAGAAGTTACAACTTCAATAGGGCTACATAGTGTTACTCTTTTTATTTACACATTTCGTAGAATCCACATCTTTTACTTACTTTTTAATCGCACATCTCTCGAGAGACATTACTTATGATCAGTTATAAGCTTTGACAAACATGAACTATATTCACACCTCTAACTGGAGCATTCCATTTCCTTCGTAATAAGTCTAAGCTAAATTATCCCAACTTTTGTACTTAGAAGAATAAAATTGTTTCAAAATGACAATATTGTGACCTACGTGCTGATAAGATAAAACATGAAATTGATGCAAATTAAAACTTTTTGCCATGAGTTTTCCATCAAAATTTATGGGAAAAATTGCAGCCGAAGCCCTTAATCTTTTATGATGTTATTGATTAAGTTTGTTATTTTTATTGTAATGGCAGCTGTCATACATCCATTTGCGGAGCATATAGCATATTTTCTGCTATTCGCAATTCCAATGCTTACAACTGTGGTGACTAATACTGCCTCTATGGCTTGTATCTTTGGTTACATTACCTACATTGATCTCATGAACAATATGGGACATTGCAACTTTGAGCTCATTCCTCAATGGCTTTTCTCCATTTTTCCTCCTCTCAAATATCTCATGTATACGCCCTCGTAAGTTTTTTGTATGTGTTCATTAATAGATTAACTCGTTAAAACACTAGTTGTCACCCGAATTTCACATTGGTCGATAAAAATATTTTGTTTCAAGTTAGTCACTGAGGGTCACACTTTGCTAACATTTATTACAATTTGAGCATTCTATCCATATGCATTAATTTGACTAACGAAATAGTTGACATTAAAAGTCTAGTTGGCAGCATAATTGGCTAATAACTGAATGTCTTATTACATTCTATGTTAAATCAAACAAATAGGTATAGACTCAAAGATTATTTATAAAATACACATGTAACATAATGATATTTTTCGCTAAATAATTTGTAACCACGAGCGTATGTAAACCGTAGAACTGAATATTTTCAATCCATGACTTGAAAGATGAGTTTGAAATACATAGAATTTTTATTTTTTATTTGCTGCTTTGACTGTAGGTTTCATTCTTTGCATCACACACAATTCCGGACCAACTACTCATTGTTCATGCCAATTTACGACTACATTTATGGTACCATGGACAAGTCTACTGATGATTTGTATGAGACTTCACTAAGAAAGAAAGAAGATTTTCCTGATGTGGTACATTTAACACATCTAACAACTCCACAATCCATTTTTCACCTCCAAATTGGATTTGCTTCTTTTGCCTCTAAACCTCACAACTCCAAATGGTACAAGTGGTTGATGTGGCCAATAACATGGTGGTCCGTCGTGCTAAATCTTATATGTGGATGCTCATTTATCGTAGAGAGAAATTCCTTCGAGAAACTCAGATTACAGTCGTGGGCAATTCCAAGACACAATGTGCAGGCAAGAATTTCCAATTTTCCATCCGATAACAACGTCGTTTTTAAGTGGTAATTTGAGAGAATATGGTTATATGACTTGTAAATTACATGGTTTTATAGTATCTTGTTAAATGGCAAAAACAAGCTATTAATGGATTGATTGAAGAAGCCATACTCGAAGCAGAAGCACGAGGCGTCAAGGTGTTAAGTTTAGGTCTTCTCAACCAGGCAAGTTTTTGCAAGCATTTTCCTCAATCATAAGAAGCTTGCACCAAAACAACATTCTTTTGTTTTTCTCTTTTCGTGTACACGATGAAGAGAGACGTTTCGTTTTGCTAGAAAATTCAAGAACTATGTGTAATACCTAATATTTGCAGGCCAAGGAACTTAATAGAAACGGAGCAATTTACATAGAAAAGCACCCTCACCTCAATATTAAGGTGGTAGATGGAAGTAGTTTGGTTGTTGCTATTGTCCTTAATAGCATTCCGGAAGGAACAACTGAGGTGGTCTTCAGAGGCAAGCTGTCCAAGGTTGCTTACTCCATTGTCGGTGCTTTGTGCCAAAAGGGTATCCAGGTAAGTTTTTTTTTTCTAAAAAAAAGCAATTTTCTTTGATCCGAATAGTGAATTTGAATTCAAAACATCCATTCATAACGCGTTTGATACATGAACTCAGCAAGATTACATAGGACAAACGAATTATTATTATTACAAGATGTTTTTCTGTCCAATCTAACGTACCAAACATGACTTGATTGTTTTTTTCTTAATTTCTCATAATCCCTAGCAAGTGAGAGTTTATTTCAGGTGAGTACATTGTATGAAAATGAGTATGAGGAGCTTAAACTAGCTGCAAAGTCTCAGAGTAAAATGGTACTATCAAAAATCTATTCTCAGAAGGTAAACATTTCTTCCTCAATTTATGCTTTGGTTAATGCTTTGTTTAATATATGTACCTGTTGAAATATGATGGTAGATATGGCTAGTTGGAGATGAACTGACAGAAGAAGAACAAATGAGGGCACCAAAAGGAACATCGTTCATCCCTTTCTCGAAGTTTCCTCCAAAGAAAGCTCGTAATGACGCCGTCTACCAATATACTCCGGCTATGGTGGCTCCACCATCGCTCGAGAATTTGCATTCTTGTGAGGTCAGCCACTTCAATGTTCCATCTCTATTTCTCTTCAAATAACAATCCATCTCTCTTATTTCTTAAACTATCATCTATTGCAAGCAAAATTTGTTTAATCCCCTTACAAACTTCATATGATTATTGTGCAAACTACTTATTTTCGCACCATTAATCCCCTGACTTGATTCTTGTGGATCACTTTCATATACAGAATTGGTTGCCGAGAAAAGTTATGAGCGCTTGGCGAATAGCTGGGATTGTACATGCCTTGGAAGGATGGAACATGAACGAGTGCGGGGAAACCTTGTTCGACATCGACAAGATTTGGCAAGCCAGCCTTAAACATGGGTTTCGACCTTTAATGTTTTCGACATAGTTAAACATATATCTTAATGTCTACCTAGTTACCACTTTACAAAGTATTGATCAACTTGTTTCAAATAGTTTGTGCTACATTTCCCATTTCCTATGTCGTTAGACCTGCTATTGTTAAATGCAGCAATTCGAAAACTTGTCTTCTACACGCTCCTTCAATTGAATTTATTTTTCATCAATTCTCATAAGATCAATATAATTGACTCATAGAGGATAACATATACCTGTATTTTTATTCTTTTTTCATTTTTTTTTTTTTCATTTTTTTTTTTTTCATTTTTTTTTTTTTCATTTTTTTTTTTTTCATTTTTTTTTTTTTCATTTTTTTTTTTTCAATTCTTACCATATATAATATAATACATAAAGCGTGAGATCGAAAACATTAAAAAAAAAAATGTAAAAATCAATGAATAATACTATGACATAATTTACCTAAGAATCACACAACATTGTTGCAAGCTCATCGTTAAGAGGATTACATATTTTTCTGAGTACATCCTCAAGAAATGGAAGAATCTCAGAAACAAAACTCCATTGATGTTCATGGTGAGAAGAAAGTTGAGAAACTTGATTTCTGCACAGTGGGCAAGTGGAATGGCTTTTAAACCATGCATCTATGCACCCAACGTGGAAGCAGTGATTGCACTCCGGCAGGTTCCGGCACATCTCGCCTCCGTGAATGTCATTAAGGCATATAGCACAGTATGAATAACCCTCTATCTTGCTGTCATTCGGATCAAAAATGGTGGCCGAAAGGCAATTTCGGGGACGAAATTTTTTCAAATATAGACACCAAATGAAGAGGATGACAATAAAGAAAATTGGACTCAAACTGCTTCCAAAAATCCCTATTTTTTCCATGAAAAATAATTGGATCTTTCTGCAGGTTTCTTGTTATTGAAATGGTGATATTTTCATATGTGTGTGTGTTTATATATTTTCACCGCGGTGTGTTTGTATAATGTGAAAAAGATAAGAGTAAACACGGAAAAGCAGGTCCTACACGTCGTGAATTCATTATTATTGAATGACTTCTTGGAATGGAATGCTTATTATTTAAAAATAATTCAAAGTCAAAGGTCCCATTTCTTTGAATTTTCTTAAACAAATTAATCGAACTAGATTGAGTGGTTTCTCCCTCCATAGCTCTCCGGACTAAACTGAATTGGTTTCGATTAAAAGTCTTTGGAATAAAAAATCAGATGGTTGTGAACCACATTTGAGTTCTACCTATAAAACTGAATTTTTAATTAGGGCAATGTTTGGTGTAGTTAAATTTTTTTGATAAAAATTAATTAAATATATGATTTTAAAAATTGTGAATCCCATGTATAGTTAAAATTAACTGTGGATTTTAAATTAAATTTTTATCTACTCTTTAAGCTATACCAAACGGTGACTCTGTTTTATAATTATTTATTAATACTCTCTTAAAAAAATCAATTATGAAGTCAGTATATATGAATTACGTGAATTAATCATTGGTTCCGATGTAGTATGGTTATTGTTATAAATGAATCAGACTATGTCCACCCTAAGAAAATTTTCTATTTATTTATATCAAACCAAATGTGAAAATTAAATTTCTTTTTCCATTTAATTAATTTATGGTCGTAACAAACACAATCTTATTGACTTATGATGAAGCTGATTAGACTTATCTCAATGGAAATATATATTTGTATTAGAAGTCAACAAATCTCTATCTTTTGATTTCACTTTGTTAGACTTCAAATTAAAGTCACGTTGTGGAGTTTACACGCTTTTACTCGTAATTTGAGAAGCTACTTATTGACAGAAGAACAGTAATCTAAAGAAAACTAGACCTTTGTCTGGTAGCTGTAAGTTATTAAAATTCTTAAAATATAATTAAATAAAAAAAATCGTAATTCTTGTATATTTATTATTTAGCATAGTCGTATTGCTTCGCACCAATACCCCCATAGGTGCCGGCGCTTGCTTTAAGATTTATTAATCAAGTACGCTCAAGCTCATGCTGAAGGGTAGCTCTTCAATGTTCTTAAGAATGATAATGGGATGATGATTCCTCGATTTCCCAATTCATTGGGAAACGGGCAGGGAAAGAACTAAAATCCCTATCCAGAATCGGGAACGGGGATAATGGTCTCTTGAAAGGGGAAAAAATCATAACTAAGAGGTTAACTATCACCTATTTCAAAATTAATAATAAATGTTTTAAATTTCAAAAATCATGGGTTTATTAAAATTTATTTATGATTTAATTAATTAAATATTTTATTAATTAAATATATTAAAGTCACAAATATATACAATTTGATTACAAATCAACGATTTAATCAGTTACATATTAATATTTTTTTTTTATCACAAATCAGAATTTTTATATGATACAAATTATTTTACAATCACAATTCAAAAAATTTATGGGTCACAATTTGTTCGTCGATCACAAATTAAAAATTTATACTTCACAATTTATTAATCGATCACGAATCACAAATATTATAAGTCACAACTCATTAGACAGTCACATACTATCAAATTATCGGTTACAAATTTTAAAAAAATTTTAGGCCACACATTATTTCTTGATCACAATTTATTTTTTCATTGATTACGTATTGTTTATTAGTTACAAACTAATCAATTTAATGGTCAAAATCAACCAAATAATTTGTGACTAGCAACACCAGAGCCATCGTCACCACCAAAACCACTCCACCACCACCTCTCGACAACACCACAACCAACACACAAACAACATCCATCACCGCTAACACACACATATCCACCTTTGAATATTGACAGTACCATCACCACCGCCAGATCAATCACCACCGCAACACCGCCATCATACAAACACCGTCACCACGACCACCTCATAAAACACCACTTCATGCACTTTGGTCATAGATCTACTTCGCAATCAGCCATTGCCAGATCCGCCACCACAACCACCTCAACAACACCACCATCACCACTACCACATAAAACACCATGTCGTGCGCTATGGTAGTAGATCTGCTTCGCAAATACAGTCTCCAACGATTTGCTCATTCTGGGGTGAAATGGATAGAGGGGTTGGGACGATGGAAAGGTAAGGAGCTTGTGATTGCCGGAGGTGATGGATTGTGTAGGTTGGTGTAGAGAGAGAATGGATAAATGTAGAGAGAGATAGGAGAATGAGAATTAATTAAGGTTTGTGATCTGTGTGTATTGGAGTATATGTATTTAGTTAAAATATTTATTTTATAAAAATATTGATTAAAATAAAATTTTTGGTTTTTCAATAATGAAACATTCAATAGAATACTAAATTTTTAAAGTACGGTGCGGCGTAATTTCCACTTATAGTTATCTGCATGTCTGTTAATTGAGCGGGGCCTGAGGCTCATGTAGGCTCAGATGTCTAACAGGCCTATAGGCCCAAAAACTAATTACAAGAGGAAGCCCATTCTGTCTGATACATTATCTCCTTTTTTAATCTTCAAGCTTTTGCTATGCTAATAATGGCTGCCTGCATTTCAGCGGCAACGCCTTCATCTTTGATCCTCTCATCTGAATTATTAACAAGTAAAGGAGATAAACCCGTTTCTTTATCATGGTCTTCCTCCTTTCAACACCTCAAGCTTTCAATTCCAGCCACTTCAACTATCACTCTCAACAAGGTATTCATTTATCATTTCAATTTTTGAAGGTTTTTTAATTTTACAATTGGGTCTATGTTTTATATTAATTAATTAATCGGGAAGAAATTGAATTTTAATAGTTGGATATTTTATGCTACTGATTGTATCTTAATCTTGTGATTATCAATCTTTTGTTTCTAGTTGTGTGCGCCATTAATCTTCCATTCGACCTAAAACGATTGATATTGATTGGTATAGTTGCTATTGCATATAGCATTTCATTTAGTTCTCTTCAATAAGTGTTCTTAAGGTTAATGGTTTTTCTAGTTTTATAAATTCATAATTGGTCCATTAGGACAGAAGTAAAAGAAGATTATTGTGTTAAGTGTGGAATTCCGAATTATTATTATTATTATTATTATTATTATTATTATTATTTATTTATTTATTTATTTATTTTTGGGGTGGGGGTTGGTGTAGGGGAATTAGTTTTATATGTAGGATCTATCATCTTTCTGCATTCTACTTGGGAGTTATGGATGTGGATTTGAAAACAAATTCTGACAGTTCCCCTTCCTTTTTAACTTCTGATCCTCCTAGTGATAACTTTTTTTTTCTAGGAAAACTTTTTCTATTGTTCCAATTGTTGGGAATTAAGACAAACTCCCTTAATTTCCCAACACCGGTCACTACATTCTTGTCTTTATATGTCTAATGAACTTAGGTCTAGATTTAATGCAGGCATAGGATTCGTATTGTTCATGTTTGAGTTAGTACCTGTTTATCTCCTTTTTCTCAGTCTCCTTTTAAATCTTAGTCTTAGGACTCTAATTCGCATGATAGAGAAGTCTTGACGACATAAACTTCAATCTCCATGACAGAGAGACGTCTCAAGTTGATGACATTTGCTGAAAAATGAAATGTCAGCAGCGATATGAAACTTACCATATAAATGAGAAGCTATGTAGATGAAATTGCAGATAGCTGGTTGTTTGAGGAATGGATGATGTAGTGTTAAATCTTGTTTCTATAGTTAAGAGAAGAATAGGAATACGAGTTGTTCCCGAGTTAAAGTAACTCCGATGGCTCTTTCCTGCCTTCCATCGATAGGTAGCTTCAACGCTATACCCCTCTATTACAGATGTTGATGCTGTGAGTCTATTAAGCTGAAACTATGACTTAGGAAGTCTCGGGGAAGGCACCCCTTTAGGGTAGGGCAATTTAATGCCATTTGTCGCCCGGGGGATTTCGTGACATTTCGAATTGGCTATCTTGTATTTCTAATAAGTATAAAGTCTGCTCATAATTTGGAAAAGTGCCCACATAATTTGTTGATGTTCTGCCACTGCAATGAAACATATCTTTCCATAAGTTCGTGAGGAAATCACGTGAGATATGCCTCTGTTAGCTCTATAACAGCTTTACCTTGCTTGTAAATGATGAAGGAATTTCATGTTATTGGGACACTTGCTAGTTTTGATGTTCTATGGAAATCCCACGTTTTAGCCTTTTAGATAGAAGATATTGCACTTGCATAAAAGTGCATATGTATGCCATCTTCATCTTGTGTTTCTAGCTTAGCAAATTTGTAATCCTTCTTCATTTTCTATCCTCAACTATGGATAGTTTGAGGATGGAGGCAATCTTCATGCAAATGTGGAAAATAACAAACAGGACACACAAGATTTGAATACAAAGTAAGATCCGGAGTTATTATTATTTTGTTGAATTTCAAAATGTTAGATGAGGGAATTTGTACAACCTTCTACTTGGCATTAGTTAGTTTGCTGTTCAGGTTCATGTGAAGCCTATACAAGTGATTCTTCTGTTTCTCCTCCTCCCCTACCCCCAACCTCCACCCGCACCACTGAGTTACCATGCTTCTACTTTTGTCTCTTTGTATTCTTCTTCGACGTCGGTACTCCGAATGAGTTACGATACTTATCCCCAATGGCATTAAGCACGGGTCTATATGGCACTGGGGTCATTGTCACATTGTTCAATGAATAAAATCGCATCCCAACTTCATTGGATAATATAGATGAGTGACTAACACCACTGGAGCTAAATAGTATATTCCCCCTAGACACATGCCTAGCCTGCAAACCAAGCACCTTCACTAATTGACTGCAAAATTACGTATTGGCTTCACTTCCCGGTCCCTGTCCTCTTTTTGATAGATGATTAGTATGTGGTGACACTTATTGTGATCAACAAAATCAAGTCATTAGTGATTTCTCAATTCGTACGTGTTTGTTTATACATGTAGGGGCTTGTTGTTGAAGCTGCTTGGACCCGGAGGTCTCGTAGTGAAGCTGCTAAGAGGCCTAACAGAAAATCATGGAAACAAAGGACAGATATGTATATGAGACCATTTCTATTGAACATTTTCTTTTCCAAAAGATTTATCCATGCAAAAGTTATGCATCGAGCAACCAGCAAAGTGATATCGGTGGCTACAACAAATTCTAGGGATCTCAGAAACACATTACCATCCCTCACTGACAACAATGCATGTCGAGTAATAGGAAAGCTGATTGCTGAGCGGTCAAAGGAAGCCGACGTGTTTGCAATGTCATATGAGCCCAACAAAAATGAACGGATCGAGGGTAGACTTGCTATCATTCTTGATACCATCCAGGAGAATGACATCATATTTGTTTGACATTTTACACTTGGAATTTTGGGATTTGCGCTACCACTCCATATATCTCTAGGCTAGCTTAATGTAATGTAAATTTTGCCGATTTGGACAGGTGTGGGTTGTATTTTCTAGCTAGTTCTTGTTTGTTCTTTAGAGCTGTTACTCTTAAACAATTCCCCTTCATCTCCTTGTTTGTTTGAGATTGTCGAAAAAGAAAGTACAAAATGTAGCCATGGCCGAAGACATTTAGCTAGCAGGATCAAGATTAGGTGTTCTGGAGTCGATATTTAGGATCAAGACTGTGCATGTCTTCTTGTGTTCTGATATTTGACTGACCAAAACAGATTTAAGCTATGTGATAGAAAAGGAAGGTATGGCCAAAGACATCTAACAAGGATCAATATTGGACTCTGTGGAGGTGTAATTTGGTGAGCATGATATCAGTATTCTCGTCTTTTCTTTATGCACACTCCTGCTACGAAAAATTGAAGCAAATTAAGTATGCAGTGTTTCTTGTTTTTTCTAAGTGCTACTCTACGTCTTTCATACTAGTGCTGGATTCGGCCTTGTTTTGATAAGTTCATTACATGAATGAAAGGAAAATTGCATCAAATTTTACAGGTCATATCGAAATAGCAAGAGAAATTTTTTTTTTTATCTTTCAGCTCAAAATGTTCTGCTATTGTTCCTATACCAAAAATTCTATTATTTATTCCAGTTACTGAAGGATCCTGCTAGAATTTTTCCACGGTGGTAACCCAAACCATCGACGAATGCCGGTCTGAGCCAATTCAAGAAAATTTTCAATCCATAAACGAAACTGATTTTTGTTCCTTCTGCCCCTTTCTGAGGCTATCTGTTTTTTGAAATGGTTTCCAAGCATTGGGTGTAATGAATTTTAAGATTACTATCACATAAGATCAGGTCCAGCCCAAAGGGTTTGCATGTGGTGTGATCGGACAGCGTCCCATAATGTGAACAAAAACACTCCTCTTCTCCAACCCAATGTGAAGAAAAATTGGACCATTTTTTAATTATTTTTTTTCATTTCAGAAAATTAATCCATCAGCCCACCTGCTATTTTATTTTCTATATTATAACAGACGGGCACTTTTCCAGATTTCGCAACCAAAATCTAAGATTAGCCCTGTAGAAAATCATTGGAAAAAGGTAACGATGCACAAATCCAAACTCAGGAGCCACATGAGGGAGGGAAATTTACTATAAAAGTACTTAATTTTATTAGAAGTCACTCATATAATAAACACAGAGGCAACATCCTCAACAGTTAATTTTCCGGTTCCCAAAATAATCGAAGCAAAAATAATATGTGAATTTTCTATGTAAACAACTGATAAAGTAAATCAACTCCTGATATTCCGATCAAAATATTAAACCATCTGCACAAGAAAAACTATGGAATGTGAGCAAACATCCTTATTATACGACGATATATAATTGGCGGTAATTCTAGTACCAATGCAAGTGTTTGGACTAAGCCATTACCTAGACACAAATCTGGTGTGATAGTTTGGATAAGGCTTGAATCTTTAAGCAGCAACCTATGACGAACCATGAAGGAAATTTGTATTAGATTCTGACTTGACAAACATTGGAAGCCTGAAAAGGCTGAGACTCTGGATAATAGCAGTATATGCATTGCCATGAAGGTTTTTTTTTTATCGTAATCTACCTATTCCTTCCAATCCTCAGTGATGAATCAATACGTAGTTGGAAGAAAAGATTTAAAAGATCAATTTATGAGCATAACCTAAATGAATAAAATAATCTGACTAATAAAAACAACTGATTTCTTGCTATCCTACAAATCATATTCTGCCATTGTCATTAAGGCAATTCGAGCATTGATACATCATTTCTCAATTTCGTATTCCCTATTACGGTCTCTTGAAGTAATGTAACGGAGCTTTACCTTGTCTGTTAATGGGATAAAAACAGCTTTGACTGCCTCAAAAACTTTTTCAATGGGCTGTGCAGCGTCAATCTAAGATCAAAAAAGCAATATCAGTTTCCATCGCAACCCTTTTTAGGCCTAAAAGAATCCCCATAGGGTGGGAATTAAAAAGAAGAATCTTGATGAAAAATAATCTTATTACCTTTCGAACCTTCCCTTTGGAGTTGTAATATTCAATCACAGGAAGACTGGATTCCATGTAAACCTTAAATCGCTTCCTTATTGTCTCAATGTTATCGTCCTCTCTACCCTTCAAGATGCAAAGGAAAACGAAGGAGGCGGAGTAAATAAAAATGTAGAGGACAGATATCACATGAAAACTGCAGAGAAATGGTAAGAGAACAGAAATTTTAGATCAAGAGAGAAAAGAAAGACATCTACCTGGTTCCTGTTCAACAGGCGTTTCTCCATTTCTTCTTCTGAACAATCAAAGAAAAGCACAAATTCTGGCTCAATTCCAGTCTGCAAAAATTAAGATAGTCAATAAACCCTGAAATTGGTGCACGATACATATGATATATTAAATGCCTTTCTCTAGAATCCACAATGCAGCTAGGAGTCTGTAAGCCTTTAAAAAAATTGGAAAAAAGTAATTATGTTTCCATTCAATGCATAAAACATGTGAAAACAAGCAAAAAAAAAGATTAAAATTGATTTTAAAAGAAACTGAGGGTGGAAGAAGAGGTTAAATAGAAAGACTTACAACAGACTCGAAGTTAGCACGGTTCTCCTCATTACGAGGGAAGCCATCTATAAGAAATTTGTCATTTCCATTTTCCAGCATTGCTCGTTGGAGTAGCTTAATTGTCACCTCTGATGGTACAATTTTTCCCTCCTTAATCATGTTCTGTATCATTGTCCTATATATCACAGGTCAATAAGGAATAAGATTAATAAAATATTTGAAAAGGAGAATCTTGACAAGTTCTATGAAGCCTTGACATATGAAAAATAATACATTAATCCTAGTGTTCTACTGTAATTTTACTTGGATTCAAAATCAATACGCAGATGACCATGGATTTATTGCACTTCACATTTCAAAAAATCAACCTCGATCGAGCAAGACAATTACTTGATCCGCAATACAAGAGAACAAGATAATCAAGAACTTATTTCGTATAAAGAATATAAAGAGAATTGATCAAGGATGAAGAAAAAAATTAGTAGTAACATATTTCTTTTTGAATAGCTAAATCATGTTAATAAAAAAGAATTGTAGTACAACGAGGATGTACCCATTTTCAGAACCAGATTTTATTTCTGCACGGAGAAGATCACCAGCACTGAGATGGGTGTATCCAAAGTGTTCTACAATATTTGCACACTGAGTTCCCTTACCACTGCCAGGGCCACCTGCTCCAGTTTATTGGTTAAAAACTAACATAAATATCAGAAAGTTTGAAATTAATCTAAATAAAATATGAAGGAAACAGCATATAGAACACCGACTTAAGAAATACAACACGGCAATTTTCACATCCAATGCTGCTTTATTATTATTATTATGATCATTGTTATTACCCATATCCAAAAGACAAAAAAGAATATCATAACTTGATCGACATCCAGGGAGGCAGACGCATGAATGACGGTGACATATATTCAGATACCACAATTTGAAAATGGAGCACTCACCTAGAACAAAAACAACTGTAACTTTCTTGTCAGTTGGTACGCTTCCATTTGCTTCCTGCAGTGTTACTACATCAAATTAATACTCTAAAGAAGATAAGTTTTCGAAATCTGCACACACATATCCATCGTGCACATTTATACAAGTCACTGCTTATCTTAGTGAATCCTAGCTGGTGAAATAAGTATCCAAATAAATTTTGCAGGAAAGACCAACTCGTAGTGCTAAATTAGTGACTAAACAACCATTAAGTTATATGCAAGTCTAACAATACTGTAATTGACGACCATGAGATCTGGACTTTAAAGAAAGTCTATACTTCATTTTACTCGAGTCAATTTATTGCTAGTCCAGTTAATTTGAACTGTGCTATCAGATTTCAAAATATTTCATAATTTTGAAAACTGCTAGGCCTAGAGACATTGTCCGGAGTCTTACTAAAAGTCCTTGGGAACAAAATCAAGTCCCAATAAGTGTTAGTCGTAAGAAACCTTAAATTACTATTATACTATGCCCATGTTTAAGCCATATTCTAGGGAAAAAATGCATTATTCATATCAAATCAATGAGAAATGTGTGGTTAAAAAATAAGAAAAAGATTTAGATTTGTGTGTAATATTATTTTATTAAAGAATGTATGGTTGAAATGATGTCAAATCACTATTGAAAAATGTATTTTTTTGAAAATAATGTGCCTCAAACAAGCCCTATATCCTCAAGTATTAAGACCGGTGTTTCAACGCCCAATCCAAATGCCAGTGCATTATTTCTTACAATAATTTGAGCTCTAAGCCTATGTTTTTTTCCAAAACTCATTTTTTCTTAAACTCGTTTTCAACTCTACATTCTCTCATAAAATAATTTTACACGTAAACCCAAAACATCTCTATTTTTTAACTACACATTCTCCAAAAATCACTATTCCAAACCCTAGTTTCCCCCAAAAATGGGGCTCAAATAGGGCCTGAATTGTAGATTTAAGCCATAGGTATCCTTTGACACTCATCTTGTATCTTCCTCGAGAAATAGGATAGAAGCATAACTATCCAAAATTACCTTTTTTTTTTTTTTTTTTTTTTTTTTTTTTTTTTTACTGCTGTTATAATGTGCACAAACTCTAAGAAGCAAGGATACGTGAAAACTTATTTCATACATTGCCCAATACATATCCAAGTTTGGATACACTTGGACGAGCTCTAATACATATAGGATATGTGTTTTTAATTATTTTTTATTTTTTACGATAACTACTGGGCACGTTAGGACATTTGAAGAAGAAGAGTTTTATTGGTTTTAGCTCTTCTAAAACTCATTATTATTAATAATAGATGACAAACATTTTTATGTAATAACTGACTATTGTTATTATCAATAACTTATTGAAAATAGATAATATTTATTAGTTAACAATTTCAAACAAAGTACTTGTGTTTTAAAATAATAGAATACATAATTTACTCTTATTATTGAAAATATATATAGTATAAATAATTGAGAACTAGAATTTTAAATTAATTAACTACTATAGTTTTGTTATTGAAAATAGACAATAGTATTAGAACTTTTAGTACATGTAAAACCGTACTAATAGAAGAGAACTATAATTTATTATTAGACATTGACAATAGTAAAAACTTCTAATAATTGACAACTATACACATATGTGTGTGTGTGTGTGTGTCTACCGCATATCCTAATTCTTTTTAAAAGCTGTATTTGTGTACCCCTCGTATCATATCTGAATCCATGCTTCTTAGCACAAACTTAGAAGAACACCTCTCTACATTTATGTTATTTTGTGACATTAATTAAAATCAAATCCAAAGATCAACTAACCAACTAATTCTAGCTTTTATCAAACACGAGATGACGAGAAGTCAATTTTTTTAGCTCAGCCAAATCCAAAATTCAGTTAACTGGAAATGTATAAATAACGGTGCTTTGATGTATATTTTTGCTTGATGACCAGAGATACTCTAACCACCTTATCTAGAAATATAACTTCAAAGCTATAAACTTAAAAATTCAATGACATCTCTCTTTCTTTCTTAAGAAAAAAATAAGAGAAACAGAAGGAATATCAACTTCAGAACCATAAACAGCTTTTGAAAGGCCACATTTCTTATTTCTTGATCAGGTAGAATACATAAAAAATAGCCCGGTAATAATACCAATCAGGGTGGGGAAAAATAAAGCTCTTATAGCATGGACTCCTAAAAATTGGGAATTGTTTTATGTATATATTGCTTGTTCAGAAATTTAGAGGGGTTTTTACAGTTCTTAAGCATATTATCAGCTGAAATCTGGAAAAACACAAAAAATAATGGTGAAATGAGATTTAGAAAAAAAATACCTTGTTTACAGCATCAACGACAGTTCCCATGGGTGCGTATTAAGCTGTGTCCTAACTTTATCTGCACACAGCCCATGAATACTAATGCAGTTAGACTAACATTCTTATTTCGATCTCAATTTTTGCTGCACAAACTTTTAAAATGAACTGTACTAACATCTGAAATTTAAGTGATATAGATTTTCCATTAAATGCAAAAAATTGACCAGCCAAAGAAAAATTAAAAAGGACAAGCAACACTGCTAAAGGATCTTTTGCAATAGAGATCTAGCACATCTCAATTCTCATATTTGTTGGACTTCAAATATCAGTGGGTACATGCTGGAAATTCTTTAAAGACAATCTCCAAAGTAGATGTTCATCAATTCCTAAAATCTGACAACCACTAACATCTATTAACTCTATGAATCATCTTATCTTGCAACACAGCCATTTCAGGACCATAACTGGCAAACATGACAAATCTAATGAGAAATGCAAAGCAAACAACAAAATAAATATTTTATAACCCACTAGCTTAAGATCATGCAGCAGAGAAACTAGAACTATTATCTTAAGAGGCTTGGAGTCAGACACAAACAAAGACGTGAACACAACTCTTTAAAAATAGTAGGCATGTAAGATGCCTGGACAGGGTGAATATATTTTTGAATCGATTTACTTACTAAGATTAAAAAGGAATTCATGTAATTCAAAATGAGCGTTAGAAGTGTCTGAACAATAATAGAAATCATGAGCAGTATGAACCCTTGGGTGGTACTCTCCTTACTATTTTTTTCTTCTAGCCATTTAAACCATTTTTTTCCATTATTTGTCTTGCTTTCAACCAAAACATAGTAATGCAGAAGTTAGAATCATTTGTGGTTCTAAAATTGCATGTTAGTCTCTTAAATGTCATTCGGTTATTCAGCATTGAAACTTCTAAGACGCAAGTGTTTCATTTCGGAAACTCTTGAGAAACATTTTGGAACTCGCAAAAAGTTTCCCATTTTTAAAATTTTGGAAAATCTGTAGAAACTCTGGGAAAACTTTTAGGAAACATTTCATATAAAATTCAGAAACTTTAACCACACCCTTCCCCCCCTTCCCCACCCAAAAAAAGGGGCTCCAACTAAAGTTAACTTAGCTACAAGCTTTAAGCATTATACTAAAAGAATTAAATTGGTAAATTTTAATATAAACCTGGATTTTCTAATTCTAGTGTTGCCCGTCCTTGGTAAACTTATCAATTCTATAGAGAAGTTATCTGTTACTTCCCAGACAATTTCATTTATGGTTTGACTCTTTAAAATAAAAAGCATCTCACTTTCAAAGAGTCTCTTGAGATGCTCTTAGCAAATATGCTTAAACTTGAGGGAAATTTTTAATCTTTATATAGTGTTTGATTTTAAATTCTAGGGATATATTTTTAAAAGTGAGCAGAAGAAATAGAACTTCAAACAGAAACAGAAATGTTAGATGACCTATGATCAATCACATTACCGTAGAAACACATAAGTAGAATTGAATGGACAATCTAATCTTTCAGAAAAGGCAGGCTTACAACTTAGAAATGTTGTTCATGTATCAACCAGATATGAGACTTTTTTTTATCAAAAAAATCAAATGATAACTCAATCTCTAAAAGCAGTAATTAACTTCAGCAATTATTTTGAATTTCTTAAATATGAAAATCTTTTAGCAGACAAAATTGAATGAAAAGATTCAAAATGGCTATGACAATATAGCATATCAGCATTTTCAACAGATCTGGTGACATGATAAACAGACGAGCAAATTTTCTCTGATGTTTTAATATTGATTCAATATCAAATCACAAAAAATGACATCAAATACAAAATCATCCAAGTAATGATCAACAGATCCGTTGTCTCAACGGGATTAGCTTTAAGTTCAGTAAAACAACATTTTCCAGAAAACTAACGCGATGCACAGTTAATAGAGTTGTCATAATCTCTGATCTAACAATTATATTAACTAGTAAAACTAAAAACTATCAGATCACAACATAAAAATTCTTAAAAACGTCAAGCATTTTAATACGAAGACAAAAAGATCAAAGAATTCTCACTTTCGCCGAGATCTAACATTCTAATTAGTAATCAAACAAACGAATCATTCTCAACTCAAATGAGAAAACATGAATCACAAAATTATATCATGACAAATATAATCAAAAAATTAGAAACAAGATCTAGATCTCACCTTATTGATTGAGTAATTGGAAAAGGGAGGGAAATTGTTGAGATCAAAGGATGGCACAAATGGAGCGAAGAGCCTGTATTTATTTAGAGAGACGGGGTGTGTTTAAATGGCAACTGACTGACTAATTTTGTAAATCTGTGTAATATTTTGGTTTCTTTTTTGTGACACCACACGTTTTTCTATCTCTGATGGCGCGTGAAAATGTGATTTATTGTCGGTAGGACAGGAAATGCGGAGGGTTAGCAGTGACTTTGCGTGATTTTAACGGCTATTGGAATTAGAATTAAGGCCAGAATCATTTAAAGCCATTTATTAAGTAAAAAAATTAAACCCAAGTCCTTGTATGATCTCCATTATTTTCAAAATAGTACATTATTCTCTCTTATTTTTAATTATACATTCTTCAATAAAATAATATTACGCCTAAATTTAAAATTTATCTTTTTCTTTTTAATCACACCTTTTCCATCAAAATATTATTTCAAAATGTATTTTGAGCAAAAAAATGTTCAAACAAACTCTAAACATGCTATCGTTAAAAGGTCGAAATTGAGCTGGATGGAGCATTGCTTTTATTGAGTTTTAAATATGGGAAATTAGGGCGGGGATTTCTTGACTTTTTAGTAGTTTGGCTATGAGTATTCAACTTTCGACAATGAGGTTTGTATATGCTATCTACTTCAAATATGTAAATTTGAGTCATCTCGTGATCGTATTAATAAAACGTGACTTTCAATTAACTTCAAAAGTAGAATAAGTGATTTGATAAATTGACCTACGTCATTAACATATTCGTCACATTATGTTTCAGATTCACGAATGTGAATATGGTTGGGGGACTCATATTCACCGATTTTGAAAAATTGAGGACCCAAAATCTCACTTTACAAGCTTGGTAACTTACAATCAAATCACGTGAAAGTTTAAGGAGCTGAACCTTAATTTTCCCTTTAAGTACAAAGGAACAATGCAGCAGAGTCGCATACTTTCAAGTTTCAAGAAAGTTACACTTTGAAGGGTATATTCAATTTATACTATTAAAGACTTTTATAAATTTTTTAACTGAATGAGTTTCATAGAATTTAATGAAATTCTATTTATTTTTGTAGATTTTTATAGAATCGTTAAAAATCTCTCATGAAATTCTATAGATTTTCATTTAAAGTTAAAATTTTATAAAATTCATTTGACATTTGCATACTTCAATTTGTATATTATTGAAGGCAAAATTGTAGAAGGGGTCCCTAACCTTTTTAAAAAGTATAAAGGAGTTCAGAACCTTTTATCTTTTGAAGTATAGTTTCTAAAATTTAGAAAAAAATAAGCTGTTAAAGGAATTCTGGATGGAATACTGTGATGTTTGGAGCTCAAATTCTACGAAATTCAACCCAAACCAGTAAATCAAGCAGCAAAAAATAGAAGGCAATTGAAATGATAATAATGACCATTCTACCCATTATTGCATTACGTATTATTTGGAAATAATTTATAGACAGTTTAATTTACAAATAGATATAAATATGAAAAATTAAATAGTATTTGTGAATTCAATAAAATGTATAGTTAAAAATGAAATTTGACCATTTATAAATACTTTATAAATCTACAATATATTAAAGTATGGATTGAAGAGAAACTTTTGAATATCAATTTTATCCTTACATATTTAACTATATGTTAATTATACCCTTGTATATATTTAATATAGTGTCATTAAATATTATTTAACTTCATTTAATATACATTTAAGTGTAATACTATTAACTAAATTAAAAAATATTTTTAATTTCTATAAATGGTTATTTAACGCCATTATTTGAGCTCCTTACACATCCGTTTTTCAATTTCATTTTGAATTAATGCTATTAATCAAATTAAAATAATTTTTTTAATATCAAAATGGGAATTTAGGGCCATCATTTGAGTTCCTTAAGCAACACCCATTTTCAATATCATGTTGAATAAATTGAATTAATGATCTTAATAAAAATCCCTGGTATTTTTAGATATATGTTAATTTTACCCTTATATATTTAATATAGTACCATTTAATACAATTTAACTTTATTTAATATCCATTTAAGTGTAATGTTTATTGTTTTATATTGGAATATTTAAAATTTAACGTTAATCAAATTAAGTGTAATTACTTAAATTACATTATTTAAATTAAGTTTACCACTTAAAATCGAAGCTCTCGTATAGATGCAATTTTATTATAATTATATAATAAAATATATTAAAGGTTGCATTAATATAATGGTAGATTAATTATCATATAAAATAATATTTATTATATTTTTAATATGATTATATATGTAGACAAGTTTTGATTTTAAGTGATTAAACTTAATTTAATTAATCTAAATTTATGAGTACTCCAATATGAAAAATGAACTATATACTTGAAAGGAGACTATATGAAATTAAATTTTAATTAATCTATCATTAATGCCACCTTTAATATATTATATAACGTTATTTTACACGTACATGTACGCGCACACACACGCACGAGCTTCACTTAAAATCAACATTCATGTACTTATATAATTATATTATAATTACGATATATATATATATATATATATAATGTGGAGATAGATGAGAAATGTTCAATTACCATTTTGTCCTTATATATAACATTGTCAATATTTTCATTCAAAAATTATAAATTTCACTTTTAATTAATTAATAGTTGATAATATGACTATTTAAATACAAATGACAATAAATTGAAAAAAAAAATTGTTTAAATGTGATCAACAATTAAGAGGAAAGAAATCAATGATGGGAGAAATTATCCATCAATTTTAAAAACCTTAATAATTACTCCTAATAATTAAGAATTACTGTATTTGTATCCACACACTAAATACAAACTTTTGTGTATTAATGAGAAATGTGTGGGTAAAAAATAAGAAAAATTTTTGGATTTATATGTAATAATATTTTATTGAAGAACGTGTGGTTAAAATGATATCAAATCACTGTTTAAGAATGCATTTTTTTTTAAAGAATGTGAGTCAAACAAGGCCATAATGTTATTGAACTTTCCAACTAGCTTTATTAAATTACTGAAAAAAAAATCATAAAACGTGATTTTATAGCGATATTAATAACAGTTTTTAAATTTTTCAACCAACTTTATTAAATTATTCTAAAACATTTATATATGTCGATTTGTTAATTATTTGTCAATCGTATTTGAAAAAATATATATTTATTAAAAAATTATTAAATTTTTCAACAAGATTATAATGTTATTAAAATTTTCAAATAGCTTTACTAAACTATTCTAAAACATTTGTTTATGTTGACTCATTAATTATTTGTTAATCTTATTTGAAGAAAAGAATCATAGTTAGCAATCGCATAAATTTTATAATAAGATTTATAATGGACTTTTTTTTAACTAAAATGGTTTCATCTAAATGAAAAATATTCATATCTTAAGAAATAGGAAAAGGAAAATATATAGTTTAAGTATAATAATATAAGAATTGTACAATAGAATAGGGGGGTAAAGGGGAAATGTATATTACTTTTGGTGGATAGAGGAGATTTATTAGGGATCTATTTTTGTGAGATGCATATTGCCTGAGATGTGTGAGATCACTTCTATAATTCTCCTCTATAGGAAAAAAAATCTGCATCAGCGACAAGATGTAGCTCTAATATTGAGGTTGAACCACTATATAACAAGCATATGTTTGCATCATTGCATGGATCTATATGTTTGCTTTAAGTGTGTTTCTGATTTCTTGTTGCTTAATTTGTAGCTCAAAAACTTGTTTATAGAATTTGTTATGGCATATAATGGTGACAGTAGTACTGGCAATTGGATTTTACATTGGCTTGAACTTTATGGCTACCCTCTTCCAACCTCCTTGAGCACATTGTTTGGTATGTCTGATGTGCCTTTCTACAATTGGTTTTACATTTGCGATGGGTTATTCCTGGTTTTCAAGCTGAACAAGAACCACTATGCAATAATTCTTTAACACTCTTCTTGTCAAGTTATTATGTTATTGAACTCGATTCTTGTCTGCTCTGCGGATGAATTTGTTGGTGAAATTTCATCGAATTGGAGTAGAAATCACAAAATATAAACCGGAAACGCTAATAACAAGATAATCACAAACTTGTATCAACGAATGGTTTGAACACGATATTGTTGTCCTTAAATGATATTTGTCACTTCTCCTATGAATTTGAGATGCTTCGAAAGTTGTTGGCAATTGATTTGTAGGATTATAACAAGCCTTACAAGGATTTAAGCACCAAAGTACAAGTGCAAATCCTAGAGAACTTTTAAAAACACAAAGAATGAATATGAATATGACTTTTACAGACTTTGATATTTGATTTTGGAAGTAATATGAAACTTTGATGTTTTTGTGATGTTTTTTGCCTTCAACATGGATCTAATATATATAGATGCATACACCACCTTCACGAAATGGTTTGTTATTTAATGTATTAAAATAGTAATTTTTTTATTGCTTCATTCATCAACTAACTAATCATTACATGTATGCTACATAGGAAGACGATTACAATAATAAGTGACTACAAATAATATTATTCCTCCAACAATTCGTATTGCCTATGTGCTTTCTATGTCATGTTATGCTGCAATTGTTAAAAAAAGATTGTTTTCTTGAAATAAATAACTTGTTTTACTCGGAGCCTATTCGACAACCATTATTGTAAAAAAAAAAAAAATAATAATAATAAATTAATTAGTAATTTTTAAGAAAATATGAAAATTAAAAAGTAAAGAAAATTTTTTGATATGCGCATCAAATATTTTATTGTGTGAATGTAATTAAAAATTACTTTGTAGTAAACCATAAAATAGAATGCGTCAAACAAGCACTCAATTTGCACCACAGCTGTTTTTACAGCTTTTGGACCATTAATTTTGGATACTCTTTTGGACTTTTCCGGAAAGTAAAGACTT
>NW_019228292.1:155985-164208 GCF_002742605.1 Olea europaea var. sylvestris
GAAGACACTCAAATCTCTAAGTCAATTGAAGACTGTACAAAAAAGCCTAGCAGGTCATGTTTTCACTCTGAGCACAATTAAGATAAAGATGGAGCACCCAGTGTGATGACGAACAGAGAGTCAAGTCAGTTGAATTCGCAAAATAGAACATTCCTTTTCAACTACTTGTGTATATTCAGTTCTTAACTTTTCCATAATAAACCAATTTCCGAATCTCAGGTCTGCTTACAGACACAATGAAGCTTCCCAATCATTTTGCAATTTAACAAGAGGATACTAATAAACCAACAATATAAATGACCTCGATTATGAAATAGAGGCAAAATAATATACAAGATTAGAAAGCCAGAATTATAATCAAAATTTTCATTCAACCCAGAAAGCTAAGCAGTAAAAATTCCACACACCAAAATCAGTGAATCTTCTCCTCTGCATATGTCCGAATTCTGCATATTCCTGCTGCCCTTCCTCTGTCTTGTGAAGTTGCAACACCAGTGGTCGCCTTGTAACAATACCTAAACTCAAGATACATAAAAAGGGTAAATTATTGCAAACGGCCAGCATTAATCAAATATCATTTCCAAGTTTATCAAAGTAAAGTGGGGCTAACCAGAGCCCCGCGGAAGGAAATCTCGTCCTACTATGCTCTCCAACACAGAAGACTTCCCTGAACTCTGTTTTGAGCTCAAATCACAATCAGAAAAACCCACAAGAATATTAAGACACGGTTCAAATTCATTATACAAAAAGAAAAAAGATAAATTAATAACAATCTTACCAACGCCCATATTATAAATTAAATTATCCTCTCAATCTCTAAAAAGTAGTCATTTTTTTTTTCTCTTTTATCTGAGTGGATCAACAAGTTTCCCTAAATATAGCCAAAGTAATCAAGATTTTCCTTACCCAGTTTCCCATTTAACAGCTCAACTATATTTGAAATAACAAAAAATAAATAAATTATGAAAATATAATGATTAGAAATACAGACCTGGCCACCAACGACAGCGACGGAAGGAAGAGCGTCCCAGAGAGATGAAAAAGCCTGTTCGCCACCGCCGTAGTCACCTAGGGCAGTGCAAGCCCTCTGGATCCTGTTCACCAGTCCAATCAAACTCTCCATAGTCGTCATCTTCTTGAATAAGTTTAATTGTTTCCTCTCTTTAACACTAATAATAGAGACCTAAATTGTAAGCCTTTGAATCAATTCCAGCTCCGAACACACATGAATCAGAAAACAAAAGTTCTTTAAAAAAAAATTGGTGAAAGTAAGATTTAAAAGTGAAAAGGTAAGAATTAGTGGATTTAAACTGGACGAGTAGCGTGAGAGAGCGAGAGAGAGAGAATAGGAGTTGAAATCAGACTGGTTTTTTTACCGAAGTTGAAAATGGCAGTAATATCATCGTGTGCACTTTGAGTGGTCCGCATCAATTGGGTCGGATTCTACATGGAAATCGACCGTTTGGTTCTGTTGTACCTTTGGTCTTTGTTTTTTATTTTTAAATTTAAAAGTAACGTTTTGTAATTTTGAATTTTGAATTTTGAATTATGGGTTGCACCGGCTGGCCCCTGTTTGCGGTGGATCAAGTTGACATCGATCATATACTTCCAAAATAATAGCATGGGGTGGCCATTGTGAATTTAGGACGCGTTTGAGCCCAAATTTTTTCGTAGAATACATTTTTAAATGATAGAATGATGGAGAATGTATGGTTAAAAAAAAAATTACGTGTACTATTATTTTATTGAAAAATGTGTGATTGAAAAAAAAAAAAACAAAGGAGAGAAAAATATATTTTGAATATAATAAGAAACAAACAATGGCAACATAAGGGGAATAAAAAGGAAAAAGTTAGATTGTTGAAGTTGTTACTTAGCTACTGTTTGAGATCCATTAAAATTCACAAAAAATCATTTTCAATTCAAATTATGAGGGCCTGAAATGGCTGAAAAATGTCAAGAAAATGCACTTTTTGTACTTGATTTGTTTACATCCTATTCTAGTTTCATTTCTGATTCTATATATATACCCCCTAAATATGCATTGTTTAAAGAGATTTGGGGTTAAACCCCATTTGGTAGCCTGTAGTTTGAAAAAACAATGTTTTAAATATTTTTTTTTCTTTTTGAGAATGTGTAGTTAAAAGGTAGAAAAAAAAATTAAACTTACGTGTAAAATATTTAATTATGTGAATGTGTAGTTGAAAATGAATATAAAAAATAAATTAAAGTAAATTAATTAAAGGTGGGGCTAATTATGGAGAGAATGGATTGTGAGCTAGATTCGTAATTTCAATTCGAAAGTTGAGGGCAGAATAGGTAAAAATCAATTTCAACGGATGCCCCGTCTGAATCACAATTTCTGTCTAATGTCATTTCTTGTAGAAATTTACATGATAACGTATTGCTGAAAATTTTGCAAACTCATTAAAATCTAATATTAATGAGAATCAAACAAAGACTTATTTGGCTATTGCTGCACAAATTCAATAAAATTTGACGAATATTACTGTGTAATGTCAATTTATGTGACAATGGATAATTGTCATATTTTTTTAATAAAATTGATTTTATTTCACCATTGGGATTTAGCTCTTGATTTAATCCCTCTAATTTTCAACATACATTTTTCTCTCCCTTCTTTTCAACGACACGTTCTTCAATAAAATAATATAACACGTAAAACTTTTTTTATTTTTTAACCATGTATTCTAAATCAATGACTATTTCAAAATATATTCTTAGCCAAAGAGGCTCAAATAGACTCTTAGGATAAATGTGATTTGGACGGTCAATAATTATATAGAAGTGTAGGTTATTCCCGTTACTCAAACAGGCTTTGACCCCCATTTTTTCAAATTAAAATGAGTTGAATAGTAATTTTTTGAAGAATGAATGGTTGAAAAAGAATGAAAAAATTTCAATTTACATGTAATATTATTTTATGAAAAATTGCGTGATTCAAAATAGAAGAGAGAAAAATAAAATTTAATTTAATTGGGACTAAACTTAGAGTCAATACAACACAGTATCCACCAGATGTATCATCACTCTCAAACGAACAATCGCCATGATCAAGACAAATCGCCTATTCCAATTACTAGAGTAACTAACCCTTCAATCTAGATAAAGTATCACCTCTATAAACCGACAAATTGCTCTTTGATCGAAATATAGGTTATATCTTATGTACTTCTCTACTCAAAATATTAATTTATATTATCGCAAAGCGATTGAAGAACCTAATTCAATTACTAGTCCTTCCCTGCTGAGCCGTCTCCCTTCACCATTCAATGCCTACGCCTTCCCTTTATTTATCATACCCAAGTGCCATATGCAATGAATAATTACTTCAAATAAATAATTTTTGTTTATTAATAAACAAAATAAAATACTTTAAATTACTATCACGTCCTAACACCCCACAACCAATGAGTAATGATCACCATGTGCAAAAACTTAATACAAGAGAATGAATTTCTTCGTCAAATTTAAAACGGTTGAGATACTTACAGCATCGTACTTTGTAGGGGAAGATTTCTTTATCAATCAACCCCCTCTCACTCTTCGATATTCAGTAAAATTTAACAGATTTTAAGTTTTTAACTATATGGCAAATATATTTTGTGTAGAGAGAAGCTGGATCGGAATCCTGACTGTTACTTGCACAGATCAGGAAAGCGAACCTTTGAAACAAAGCCAAGAAGAAAATTTCACGACTCAAAAAAGGTTAACAATGTCTAGGGACGAAATAATTCCATCGAGATACCAACTTCCCTAGTATCAAACCCTCACCATTGCATATTCAAACAATGTACACGGAAATAAACTGAGACGTACTTTCACAAAGCAAGCAATGAATCTGAAATTTGAAACCTTAATTGAAGATTTAATTATCAACAGATCAGTATTGGACAAGTATAGGCCAAAAAGACGACAGGTGAGTGGTAGTACCATACCCTGGTTGTTTCCTTTATGTTGATGGCGGCAATATTTGAGCTACCATATCTGCAATAAAAACGATGAGAAGAAAGAAGACTCACGAGAGGAAAAGAGTTCCATCAGTCCTTCTTGTAAACCAATGTTGGGTACTCAGGAATCCACATATTGTTCATCACAAAATTCTTGATTTCCTCCTGCAAATATTGATAATTATTCCAATGAAAATGTCTGCCGTAAACTTTTGAACTACAGAAAATTAGATACTGAGAAGATCTACGAAATCACCAATTAAAGATAAGATGATTTAAAGAATCTCAATATGTATAAAAAGGTCATTTTCTTGTAACCAACGAATTAGACAGATTTTGAAATTTCATATACCATTTTGCAACAATAAAACATACCTCATTAAGTTTCCGTAACTCTCGACCATCCATCTCACGGTACCCTTCTGCCAGGTCTTCTTCTATAGCTTCCTTAATGACAGACGCAGCTACCTCCTTTGTTATGTCACGTATTCTGATTACATTTTTTTATTATTAAGACAAGAATTGACAGTTGAAAGAATAAGATAAAAATATCTCAGGGTAAAAACTCAGTTGTTCCCCCGAAGACTAATACCTGGATATTGAAGGGTATATAATCCCTTTAAGCACCTCCTCCTCAGTCATATACGAAGCTAGGCTGTAATTATCAAATGATCGTTAGTGAATGACTACCATAGTAGAAACAATGGCTACAGGAGCACTTTCTAGTTACAGTACATCAATATAAACATACTTTTACGAGTCATGTGAATGAATGCTCTCTCGTGTGTTACTTTTCTGTTTAAAAGTATATTTATCCAGATTTACTGTCTGACTAATAACTCACTAGTTGAACCAATAACTTGCCCATTGAATCAGTCACCTGGTCTTTCGGCCAAGTCAACGGTTGGCCCCGACATAATGACTATGACATAAATGACCAGATATAGTGTTCAAAAGTCTATTTTAATTAAATTCAATTTAGAAGTCAAAATCCATGAAGTACCATTCGGCTGCTGCCTGTAACATTCCGTCTGAGACTATCCTAGATCCAGATAGAAGCGTCCCAAGCCCAATCCTACATGATTTACGAGCAACATTCAGAAAAAAAGTAAGAAAAGGGAAAGACTAACTAGATAGGTTCTACAGTATAGATTACAAGTTGAGTGTCTAACCCAGGAAAAAGGAACATGTTGTTTGCCTGGTTGCAGTGGCCAATGTGACCATTTCCTGTTACATATTAATTGCAGTTAAGGTATGCCAGAAATTAGCAGAACATAGACAGCAAAATTATTGAGTCAATCCTCAGAATCGTTGTTTCTCAGCAGACAACATGCTAGGCATTCCCGGTGGTTTTTGTGAATGATATTTACAGGGAAAAATATAATATTTCCCATTGTTCCGTTCAAGGAAAAAATTCATGAAGCAGAGGACGCAAACATTGAAATATGAGCATATTAAGAATGTATTTTTGTGTAAGTAACTTCAACTCAACCATACGTTAATTGAAATGGACGCACATAGAAACCTGCATGCACGTATATCTCATGGATATATGTACTCACTAACATATATAATTTGGCATGTGAAGGCACATGAATAATCTAAAAATTATCTTTTCTTATAATTTTTTCATTGATATACAGTTTGCACCCAAACAATACATAAATCATATTCTCATATTCACAAAACACGCCGACTTGCCAAACATGGCTTCCTTATAGACATCTTACATTCAAAACAACTTCCAGCCTACACATCATGCCTCAGGATCATAAACCATACGAGTGGCAAACTTTACTGAAGCCATTCAAGCAAACATATTGAGAATAGAGAGGACTTAGACATAGAAGCCAGTTAACTGAAAACTCTGCATGACACTAAATGCTGACAAAGAGCCGAAGCCCAACATCCTAGAGATCTATACAGGAGATATAAGCATCACTACTAGAGTCCATGTGATTCTTTCTGTGCAACCCCTTATTAGTTGATTGTTCCATATGCTTCAACAATGCATAAGACATGCATGGGTGTGTGTACAGTGCGCAAGTGAGTGAGTGACAAGAAAATTGCACAAGGAAAATGATGACAAGCAATGGATTAATCACGAATGTGACATACCGAGATCAACATTGGCAAATGGGCTTCCACTTCCAAATATGATGTTATCACCAACTATGGAAAATGCTTCCTCAGGGGTGCACTCAGCTAAAACAATTACAGACATTTTTCAACAAAATACAAAACAAAATGATAATTAAAATATTTAAAAAGTACATGCAAATTACCATTTTTTGTAGGGTTTGACATCGGAAAAATTGCTGGTCTGGTAGAAGTTGAACTTTTTAGAGCTTCTAACACCTGACAATGGGAAAGCAGTTCAACAGAAAATTACAACTGCTATGCTACTACTGGTATTGATAATGAAAGAAACTGTGAAGTCATGAAATCACTTAGGTGAAAAAAGAAGAAGGCCATTCTATGACTTCATTTAAGAGATAGAAAGGGCTCAAGGGGAAAATTGTTACAACCCAAAAGAAAACAAGATATGTATTATTACCTCTTTAGAGAACAGGCCTCCAACAGCTGATAAACCAAGAAGCACATCAGGCTTTACTTGCTGCACCTGATTAGATGTAAACCAAACTGGTGATCACACATACCATAATGACAATAATCACCAAAAGTAATAAAGAATGAATAATATGTCAAGTCGTACCCAAAGAAACAGATAAGAAAAGATCTTTAAGGAACTTCTATTGTATTAGAATTGTCTAATATTTATCACTCAAATGAGAAGCTAAAAAAGAAGCAATTTCAAAGGTCAAAGAAAATTGTTGTCCACACACTGAAATTAAAAGTTTATCTGTTCAGAAGGGGGAAAATTGACCAACAACAGCTCATATTACAATCCTTTATTAGGAAATCAGCTTTTCATGACACTTTGGGGTTGAAGACTTGAAGTGGATTTCAATCATTCTACATAATTATGTAGGTTTGAAGAACACGGAATTTTAATAGATGTTCCATGTGAATAGGCATCCAATTTTTGTGCCTCCATTCTCATGAATTCAGTAAATGGTTAAATTACTGTTAAGGTTCACCAAATAATTGCCAAAACAGCAAAAGATAACAAAATCAAAATGGTTTTTTCATGAAGTGTAGCTCCTTCAACTTACAGGATACAAATATATTAACAATCAGGCATAGAATTCAAAGAAGGCAACAGCTCTAGTTAACTAGCTTGGGAACTGCAACTACTGAAATCCTATGCCTAATTATAGTGAGAATACACCCAATGTAACACATATTCTTCTTTGGTGTGTTATAAAATACCCTTTCATACATCACATAGTTAAGGAATTCAATTTTCCATAGGCTTTATAAGGTTACAAAGGTTACTGACCACTTCCACAAGCTTAGCCCCTTCCCTCAGTCCTTGCCGTTCACTTTCTTTGACATTCCTAGCAAATGGACGGGCATCAGGATCAATGTTATCGCGAGCCTCCGTCAACAGTCCCTGAATCACATAAAAAGTTATTCTGCAGGTAACACGAAAGATATTATAACTACTACTCATGTTCGAAAACATTATATCCATCTATTAGACATTTGACTGAAAAACTGGGTGAATCTATAGTCAAGGAAAATTCAGTTCCTAATGGGATTCTTGAAACATGCTCTGGAGAAAAAGGTAATTCCTGAGAAAAGCTAAAAATGGAGGGTAATACTTTAATTTTTACGGATCACTATTGATCATCCGATAACCAGTGTTCTCCATGTATAATAAAAATTATAATGAGTGGTATATGCAAAAGAATTTTTTGGAAGCCTACACATTTGTGTTTAGGGTATTCCTTGATAGGATCTTGCTCAAAAATTGTATGGACTTGGTTTTCCTTCTAGATCAGGTTTTCCCCTTATGCCCACTATATTTAGTTGGCTCAACAGTAAGGTACAAATTTTTTTCAGGGCTAAATCTGGGACGAATGAACTCATACACCACCATGTATAAATGCAACACTACCTCAAAGTGTCTTGAAATTTTTCAATGAGTTAGTGAGTTTTTGCATTCAATTAATAATTATTAAAATCCTAGGGCACAATTTTATTATTTAGCTGGATGCAGTCAAAACTGCAGTTTTCTTCCTGGCTCAAACTGTGATTGATAACAGCTAGAATCTCCCATTCACATTGCCAATTTCATCACAAGACAGAATAAAAATATACATAGTATTTCACCAGTCATATTAAT
>NW_019228292.1:169253-181941 GCF_002742605.1 Olea europaea var. sylvestris
AAAGGTAAGAAGAAGCGACAACAAAAAGACCAAACTGATAAAGTAACTACCAGATACGGAGCCACATCCTTTTTCATGCTATCGTCAAGAGGTATGTCAACATAATCATCAGCCAAAGAACAAAAAAATAATAATGAATGCAAGTGGAGGGAGAACATTCCTATTTAATGATGATATGTACATTGAGTGATTAGTTATCCAAAATGGCTACGCTATTTTTGATGAAAGGTCAGTGCTATTTCAGGGGTTTCAATTATGACAATGACCGTTAAATATAGGATAAGTTGTGGATAACGCAACCGCAGTCTCTAGAGGGGTTAACAAACATGCAAACAAAATGAGAAGAATTCATCGTGCAAAGATCTAGAAACTTGACAGTGCATATTTCTTCCAAACAACCAGAAGCAAAGCGCAATGCTGGGCCTGTGGGGACAGGAAAAGAAACAGCTCCAAAGAAAGAAATTGGGATTCCCGGTGCTTATCCACGATCCATGGATCATGATTAAAAACAAGAATAATCTACATTTCTCATGGCACACGATCCATGGATAGTTTAATTTGATGCATTTGATTAAGACATTGCACAATTGTCCAAACACTTTGTCGCATCTCTTCAATACGAATACAATAACGATCATAGGAATCTCTTCTGTGTGTCAGGATCCAATGAAAATTCCACATATAGAATAATCCACTTGAAGAGCAATGAAAATGAGAAACACTTCTACAACCATCTTTGATCTCCACTCTAGAAACATTGGAAGACTCTTATAAAATATGTAAGTACATCTGATCAAGCCCAGTGTTTGTAATTCTTAACAAATAAGAATCATAAAAACAACTGCTATCATGCTCAATCCAACAGTTTAAAAACTCAGTAGTTCCTAAATATATCAGAAAAATTACAACTTAAAACACATCCATTTCGACATCAACTAGCGAAGGAAAGAGATTATTCATATTCCTATCCATATCCAATAATTTTAGAAGACATTTCCATTCGATCATTACAAAGTAAAATCAATAGCTAATAAGCCAGCATCAAAAAGATGACTGTAACAACTCGACTCAGAAGCACCAGCAAAAGTAAGGACCTTTACAAGTACTACAAACCTGATCGGCGGGCCAATTATAAACCATTGACATCATTTCTCCACGATCTTCCACACTAAAATACATCCCCCTTGGCCGCCTAAACAAGCCACTATAGTTTTGGCAAACAAGACCAACTGTAGGGGTATAGACTACAGGGGCATATTCCTCGATATTGTCAATTAGAACCTGTTAACATCAAATTTATTAAAGAAGTAATGATTCAGTACATAATCAACTACAGTGCCATACATTCATTAGTTAATCATATTTGCTCTGAAAAGTCGTGCAAGGTTCTCCAACAATCCAATTCCAACAAAGTAATTAGCGGTTGTTTTGGGTTTGGAATCTCATCCATGCGCCGTTAACCACCTGATGGCCCACAGAGGTGGCGAACAGCGAAAGACTTAAACACTTTCTACAAAACAATCTGTGTTGACTGGTCCATCCATTTCTTTCTACGAAGAAGCCCAAAGATTGGCATATACTCATTTTCCAGAATAAGATTTGGTTGAGGTTATATGAATGGACGTGGTGGAAATGTAACTTGGAAATCTTGGATTTGGGGATCAAAACACAGAAGATGTTACTATTTCTGACTTAGGTTTTGCTTATGATTTGGTGTTAGCATACATGCTTCAAAAAGGAATAAAAGCGCCTTATAACTTTTATAAATCATGACAGCTTGATACTCAAGTGTAGGTGGCACCAACTGAGCATCAATTAAGAGAAGTTGTTGGGAAATGTTCAGTGTAGACCTAAAGAGAAATCTCTCATAAAGGTTATGTGATGTCAAGAGAACATGTTAGAAGGAGGTGTATATCAAAACTAACATGACATGTTGAGATTGCCTTGCACCTTCTAGAGATTTAACAATGAGCAGAACAGAATGGTGAAACATATTCATAAATTTATTGGGAACTAGAATAGCTTTGTTGGATTTTTGTTGTTCTATATTCCGGCTGTTTTAAAGAGAATGATCGAGAGGGGAAAAAAATCAGAAGGCACAAAAAAAGGAGAAAGTTAATCACTGACCTTATAATACATAGTCTCATTTCTATCATGCAACCGGTTGAGAATGCGCCACTTAGCCAAATTATTTGGGTCAGAAGGCCCATCTCTAGCACTTAGTTGAAGCCTCTTCAAGTCAGCCACTATTGTTAAAGAAAGACCAATAAGAATGATGTTATTATAAGTGATTGCAACTTAGCTGTATGATTCACAATCTTTGTTTCTCAAGCTCCAATGAGTAAAATATACAGCTTTTGAGATTTATTTTCTTCCATCTCAAATTAAGTGATTGTTGTTATATCAATTATATCATATTTGAGAAAAGACATAATTGGAATAAAATATTCATCAAGTATTATTTTAATTTGGATTGTGCTACATGTACACAATAATTTATATAATGGTTTACAAATAAATGATGTGGTGGAATTAATTGGATCAAAATCTCATGAATTAAATAACTTTCCCACTTACATTTTGACACATCATCATTATGTAAATTGTTATGTACGAGAAGCATTTTCCTTTTAATTTTTTGCCTAAAAATGTAAATAGATCAGTGTAAAATATGTTGTTAAAAGCCATCTAGTTGATCACAAAAGTCAAACCAAGTCATTCGAGCTGAGAAGGAATGAATATCAAATAAGGCAGTAAGGATGGAAAAAGGAACTCCTTATCATCTAGAATAGTTTATTGAAAAGAAAAAAAATCTCATATTTCCTACTTAGAAGTTATCCAACAATTCACTAAACATTTATTATTGCACAAAGATTATAGATACCTCGCTAGAATGTTAATTAATATTCATTAACGACCATATATAGGTAAATTGCAATCAATATAAACCCCAGAATTATCTATTCTCGACTGCTATACTACAATTTCATGTCATTTAAGCTAAAACGACAGAATCATAAAGACTGGTGCTTGAGCACTTACTGAAGCGTTCAATTTGCTGTTCAGAACTCATAACATTTGGAGGCAGTAACCCACGAAGGTCCAGACGATCACGTTCCGTCATGGAAAATGCGGTTCCCTATTTATGAAACATAACATATTGAAAATTAACTTGCGAAGCTCAACAATCACCAATTCTTGTTAAACTAAAAATTCTTAGCTATAAAAATATCCAGTTCTTAGGATCGCGGAAAATTCATATTCAACCGAAAGTCAAGCAAAACTCATTTACCTTGTTGAACCATGGATCGTGGAGAATGTCGAGACTCCGTTTGTGGACAATTGTCGGACGGTGGCCTTCCGTCGTGGTAAAAGATCTCGTACCATAGACATTTACTGCGGCAATAATTCTCCGCGGTAATTGCAAACGTTTCAGTAAAATTGATGATAGACTCATCTTCCTGAGAGAGAAAAAAAGGCCAATGTAATGATTGAACCCTCAACCCCACACTGTATTTGAGCTGCCAGTGGCAGAGCTTAAATAGACAAAAACAGAGTTAGGGAGACGGTACGTTTGAACACTGAAACGAAGGGGAAGTTAACAGTTTAAGTAGTTGTATTTTGCGCTTCTGAAGTTGTACATTTTCATAGGGATTGTTTTACGCGGAAATGAATTGCGGATATTTTTTGGGGAAGCAGTCAGTCAACGGTTTAGAGACGAGGGGACCGCTTTAAGTAATTTTCGGGTCATATAAATTCATTCCATGATCTAATAAATAATAATAATCTACAACATATATTTCATATCTTCTAATTAAAATGCAATATTCTTCAAATGTTAAAGTTATATTTTCTAATTGAGAGATATTATTCTTTATTCTTTCTAATAGATTATCTAATCCTTCAATCGTATATCATGACATTTATTCACAACCATCAATTAATCCCTTCGATTCTTTAAAATCTTAAAAAGATTCATTCTAATTTTAGCAAAAATTTAATAGTTTTACCTTGGGTTTGGTCTGGATTTGTATTCTTAGAATCGAGTGACTTTCGAGCTCTGAATCAGTAAACTGCTTCCTTTAACAGCCTCCTGCCTTCATGGAATTGTTACTAATTCAGTTACTTGATCTCGTTGTATCAACTTCTAAAGAATAAAATCCTAAACTTCTGTAAAAAAAAATTTTTTTTTTTTTGCTAAAATAAAAAGGAAACTTTTTATCAGATCTTTCAAGAATCAATGGGAATAAATATTTAGAAACTCATATTCATATCAAAATATTAGAGTTTTATTTCTATCAGAATTTATACAAAACTTCTATTTGATACAAATGGATTTCCAGAAAAACTGATTTTTTAAACTGAAAATAATCTTTGAGTAACTATTGCTTACAACTCAAGATTTCAAGATAAGATTATCTTTTTGTATGGCAATGTTTCTATTTATACAAGTTTATGAGACTCTATTATATCATTGAGTACATCAGCAAGGCACACTTACATTTCTATTATTTTCCTCATTAGGCCTAAATCTTCACATGTTATTTCAACTTTTTATCCAAAGAGCATCTTTTTCTATTATTGCTATTTATCTTCAATGTCCTCATATGCAGCTGTATTATTGTTTTCCATACACCTTTGTCAAATGTGCTCTATTATTGTCTTCTTCCTTCAATTCTTCACATGTAGTTGTGGCACTCCTTTAATTGGCAGGATTCTTTTATAGTAGTAGGACATCTTGGAAATTGATGTATATCAAATCTTGTAATATAGTCTTTTAAAATTTCTGATTTTCCATATCCTCCATTGGATACCAACATCCAATTTTCATATTGGCACAAGTATGAGAATTTTTTATCAAACAAATTTTTTATAATGTTGTAAATGTCTTTAATTTCAAGTGCTCTTCTATGTCTGATCCAAAATTTTGTTACCATCGAAACTTTTATATTATTTTTTATAACATCAATTTGGAAATTGGCCGCAATATATCCAATTGAGATTATGTATTCAATTGGATAATAAACAATTCAATCATATTCTGGACTTATTGAATAGAATTTCAAATATATTTTCCTTTCCTCAGCAAACCTGAAAACTTCTTTAATGAATATGTCATCAAATTTCGAAAATTCAATAAAATATTTTCCTGGATATATCAAATCCATGAATCTATAGTCTGCCATAATTTCTATAAATGAAGGGTATCCTCCTTCCATGGCTGTTATTCTGGAATAAACATTACTTCCTAGAAAAATGAAATATGAATCACTCATTTTTATTTCATAAGCGCTTTTGACTATTTCGGCATATTTTTCTTCTTTTGGGTCTAAAGGGATTTTATCTTCTTGATCCATGATGCTGATTGTTTTGGTATCTCTTTTATCTTCATGTATTATAATTTTCTTGGTTGATGATACAGAAATGGAATCTCATTTATTATCAGTTGGTATGTTGTCACGTCTGGGTCTACTGCTGCTTCCAGTCGTCCCTATTTGGTATTGATTTGAAAAACTCATTTCTGAGCTCTTTGGTATATCCGTCTCAAACGGTATATTTTTTAGTTATGCTGCAATGGCATCAACTTGATCTTTGAATTCTATGGCATATTTATGATGCTCAGTAGTGATATCCAACAGTATTTTTATATTTAAGTTGAATATCTCTGAGATCTGGATTGCTCCAGAGTTTATATCTTTGGATTCTTCTTTAAGAAAATCTATCATTTTTTGTATATGTAGGATAGATTAGTATAATTCCATGACCTTAATTTTATTCATCAACAAATTCTATGTTTCTGCTGAGAAAATCTGCAAGAAAATTATTAACTCCTTAAAAATGGACTATATCAAAATTATAAAATGTTAAATAAGCTTGCCATCTATGAAGCTTTCTATATTGAGATTTTGATGGTAATTTATTCTTAACTTCTTGCAACCTGAGAATTATCAGTTTCAACAATAAATTTTTTGGACAATAAAAATAATGAGAACTTTTCTATTGCTCTAATAATTGCTAGTAATTATTTTTCATGAGTAGTATAATTTATTTTTGCTTGGTTAAAGGTTCCACTTCTACAAATTTCATTTAGATCTGTTTTTAATATTGCTGCCTAATATTTATCTGAGGCATTAGTATTAATAATCAAATTATCTTTTTCATCTGATAATCTTAATTTTGGTAAATTTTTGTATTCTTCTTTTAATGATTTAATTTTTTCTGTATGTTCTTCATTTCATCGTTTAGTATTTGTTTTTCTAAATAAAATTTGGATTTATGTATTTTCTTAGAGAGATTTTCAATAAATCCTTCTACATAGTTTAAACATCCTAAAAAAATTTTAATTTGTTCTTTGGATTCTAATTTATTTGGAAAACTTTCTATCTTTTTTGATATATAAGTCTGTAATTTTATCCCTCTTTTATCTATTGATAATCCAAGAAAGTCTATCTCTTGTTTTTCTATTATAGATTTCTTTTTAATAGTACAATTCCTTCTTTTTTACATTCTTTAATAAATTTGAAATTTTTTAAATATATTATCCATCCTTCTTTGATATATTTGTGGTGCATTTTTTAGGTCAAATGGCATAACTAACCATTCATATTTTTCTTGAGGTATGCTAAATGCGATATATTATATACTATCTTCTTCCATTTTTATTTACCAAAATTCTGATTTACAATCAAATTTAGAATAATATTGTTTTCTTCTTGCAAGATTTACTAACACTTCTTTATTTAGTAGAAAGTAAACATCAAATTTAGTATATATGTTTAATTCTTTATAATTTATGACCATCCTAATTTTTCCTCGAACTTGTTCAGAATATTTCATAACCATAAAAGCTGGACTATTATGAGATCCATTACTAGGTCTAATAAGTTTTTATTCTAACAATTATTTTATTTGATTTTTAAATTATTGTGTATCTTCTATAGTATACATCATTGATTTAACTCTTATTATAAAATTTTCTGTTAATTTTATTTTGACTTTTGGGTGATGTGATTTCCAAAATAATAATGAATTTTCTCCATAAACTTTTTCTAATTGTTTAATAATTTTTTTTATATTCATTTCTATTCCTGTTTTTAGAACATTTTTATATCATATTTTTTTATTTGTTATTTTATTAAATATAATTGATTTTTTCTCCCATTTATCACCACGTTGGGCTGACTGAACTCTACAGTTAAACCTCGATAAAGTAATGTTCGATAAAGTAATAACATCGATTATATAATAATTTCTTTCGATTCCGACTTGGGCCAATGGATTAAAATAATAATCTCGCTAAATGCATTAAGTAATAAAAAAATTGAATCCTTAAGGGCCCAATAAAATATAAAGTAATAATTACTGAATTTCATTGAGAAAAAAAAATATATATATATAGACCAAAATCTTTCAATCAATCAACAATACCCGTACAATAATCATTCCTTTTGAAAATATGCATCTATAGTTGATTGTTTTTTCTTCCCACCTAAATCAAAATGAACCACATCCTTAACTTTTTGTAGAGCATACACAACTTCCGGAATATTTTGCTCGTGTTGTAGCAAGTAGTTGCTTAAGGTGACTACTGCTTGAAATGCCTCTTTTGACGACACATTTGGGACAACGCTACTATCATCTGGTTCAGGATTATTCTCATCATCATTACTGTTCATTACCGATTGAATAATTTCTTCGTCTGTAGGTGATCCATAACTGCATCATTCTCGCTATAATAGTTCAAAAGATGTTCAACATCCATCACATTTCTATAGTGTAAATTAGAGATGACATCATTTAATTATTGGATACTTTCTTCTAATTCGCCAACTTCTGGTTCGGGAATATTGTTTTCTTCTGACCGAATCTTGCAATGTCGAAAACAATTTGCAATTGTTGTTGTCTTCACATCAAAATTCCAAGTCGTGTTAGCAAAATTAATAGCATTCAAAATATTAATTTTTTCAGGATTTGGTGCTTCAACCTTAAGGCCTTGTAAGATGCTAGAATAAAAATGACGACGATAATGATCTTTAAATACTCGAATAATCCCAGCATCACATGGTTGAATCTTAGACGTTGTGTTAGGAGGTAAGAAAAATAACTCTACATTTCTTAAGCCTTCAACTACCTTTGGATGGGTTGGGCAATCGTCTACTATGAAGAGAACCTTCATGCCTTTCATTCTCTTATCAAACCAACCAACAAAATCTTGAAAAAGCAAGTCAGTCATCCAAGCTTTCTTGTTGGATCGATACTTGCAATTAAGATTGTTCATGTTCACATTTTTAAACCATCTAGGATTTGCATACTTACCAATAACCCAAAGTGATACTTTGTCAAATCCATCACCATTGCAACAAAAAACAACATTAATTCTCTCCTTATCTTTTTTGCGTCCTTTGAGCTGCTTGGTAGCAAGTGAATGATCAGTTTTCAATCGGCAAAATAATCCAGTTTCTTCCATATTGTAACTATCCTTCAATTGAAACTGGTCTAGTTTTGATCGTATTCCAGGTAAAGCATTTTCAATGTTCTCCATGATAACTGAACCACTTTCACCAAAACATTGGTAAAATTTGATTCCATATCTTGCCTTGAAACGTTCTAACCATCCACTAGAAAAGCTGAATTCTGGATTAGTTTCACCATACATTCTTTGCAAAAACTCTTTTGCTTTTCCTTGGATAATTTCTGCAGACATGTTCACTTTATCTTACCTTTGAAGAAACCACTCATACAAAACTTTTTCTAAATTAGGGTATTTTCCCGATTTGTGCCTTTTAACATCGCTATTTTTCATCTCATTTGACAAATATTCCGACGCCCTTTTGAGAGTGTGTCGATATTGTTGATTGACTAATAGTCAAATCAAACTTTTGTTGCACCCATGCTTGCATATCTTTTTAGCTAATAGTTGGATTCTCTTTCTTATGCTCACATATTGCACTCCACATTTTATCGGTTAAAATTGATTTTTTTTACTCTTTTCAAATGATGAGAAGATATTGGAGGGGAAACAAAATATTGTATGTGTTTAGAATATGTCTTCCAAACATCTAACTTTTTTAGGTAAAGACTAAATCTTTTCATTTGCTATGTACGTGAATTTAGTTTTTAGAGACATTAAGTTTCACTAAAACTTTTGAGCTTCCCTAGATTCAAATAATACTTTGATTAGTGTCTTTTGATTTTTCTTACCACGTACAATGTACATATTTTATATTGAAAAGCTCTCTCTAACATAATAAATATTTATTTATCGATAAATGAATAATTTATTCGTTTATTGATAAATAAATAATCTCGCTAGATGAATATTTTTTTCCGGTCCCGAGGGTATTACTTTATCAAGGTTTAACTGTATAAGGCTTAAATTTTCTATAAATTTTTAATAAGTGTCCACAAGGTGTTTGTAGCATTATCATATAATTATTTTGTTTATAATATTGAAATTGTTATATGAAATCATTTCCTAATAATATATCACATTTTAATTTATCATATTTATAAATTTTATTTATTGTTACTTATTTACTTCCAAAAATTATATTAACTTTATCAGCACTATTAATTATTTGAATACTTTCTACTGTAACTCCAGTTATTTTTATATTACCATTATTATTCCATAATTTTATTTAAAAACTTTTAAATATTGTTATATCACTTCCTGTATCTATTAAAGCACAAGTTGTATATTTGTTTCTACAATAGTAATTTGTATATACACAGCTAATGGAAAACTTATCTGATTATTCATCTAATTCTTTTTACATAATGTAGTTTGTCCATTATGAACAATATATAGTCATTCTCTTTTTATAATATAATCTTCTAATCCATTTAGAAAACTCATTCCTAAAAGTATATTAGAATTTATATTCATACTCTTATCTATGTAATATGGTACTAAAAGATCTATTCCTCCTATTTTTATTGGTACATTAACTTCTAAATCTATAATATGTATTGGTACATCAAAATTTATATACTTATATGGCTTAGTTTTATGAGTCACTAGACTTTTATTTCTAATCGAAATTATATGACATTCACTAACTCCTGTATCAATTAATATATTTGGTTTATTTATACTTTTTCTTCCATTATAATATTTTTCTTCTATTTTCATATTTCCAACATTCTTATATAGTTTTAGTTCTTTTATTTTGTTGATTTTTTCTAGCTGGTTTTTATTAGGTATTTTAAAACTTTTTGATCTTTTAATTAATTTTTCATCCTTAAATATAATATTATTAGAACATTCTCCTTCATTTAATTCTGTTATTTCAGATTTATTTTTTATTATACTAAATTCATATTTTTCTGAAATTAAACTTATTTGTTTATTTGATTCTATTATTTTACTAATATATTTACATTCTTTATGAACTTCAATATATGGTTTATTGGAATAAATATTCTCATAATTAGAATTAGTAAGTGTCTATAAAGCTCTATATTCTATAGTCATAATTTGATCACCTGGTTGCATGATATTATCTTTATGAAGTTTAAAATATAGTCCTAAAATTTCATTAAAATTTTTATCTTTTAATGATACACAATATTTTAGATAACTTGTAAATATAATTTTTTGATATGCTAAATTTCCTTATATTGTTCCTAAATGACTATCTTTTAAATTTATTATTCTTCCATCATGTAAAGTTATAGTTAAGGATGAATCTATCCCTTCTCTAAATAGTGATTTAAACATTATTTGTATTCCTGTTGAATAAACATATTGAATTTTTTCACTTTGTTTTTTACTAATCTTTGTTAATAGTTCTTCAACTGTATTTTTTTGTTAAAAGATTTAATTTATGTTGCCCATAAGTTGTTCCCATATCTATGATTTTTTCTATTTTGTGATATTCATTTATTGTTATTCTTTCTCTTTTCCAAATTCCATCAAAGACTTCCCACTTTCCTATTTTTAAATCTAACGATAATTTTTACAATTTTCTAAACTTCTTGTTATCAAAAGTGACTTTTAATTCATATCCTTCTATTCCTTCATATTCTTATATATTTATGTTATTACTTTCTATTTCTTCAATTTCTCTATTCAGATCCTAATTTATCTTCTATTTCACTTATATATACTTCTTGATTATAGTATTCTTCAATATTTGATATTTCACTTAATTCATCTTTTTTTTTTCTAAATGTTCTTTTTGTAATATTCTAACTTTCTTTTTTATCACAATCAGAGCTTATATAACCTATTTCTTCACAGTTTCAGCATTTACATTGGCTTTTATTTTATTTTTTTTTGTTATTCGGTTGATTATATGTGTTATTTTCCTTTTATAATATCTTATTATAGGTTTTATATATATTTTTATTAAAATTCTCAAAATTTTTAAACTTTTTATTTTTATATTTTATTTTATTAATTTTTCTTTCAGGATTACATCCCCATTGCACAGAAGTTTCCACATCTTCACAACATATTTTAGTTAATTTTTTTGATTTTTTCATTAATTGTCTTTGTTGACATATATATGCAAGTTTTTCAAATAAAATTTTTATTCTTGAACCTAAAGTCCTAGGTATTTCATTATTATATCTAACATATTTTTCAAATTCTATTTTAAAATATATTCCTCATGAATCTGGTAACTTATTATAGTACATGTCTTGGTATACTTCTTGATTTTTATTATTATAAAATTGAATATAATAGTAATTTTTAAATTCACACGTATATTATTTAATTTTACACATATCACATATTGTTAAATTTATTAATTTTATTCTAACATTATCTTTTTCTCTTATTGATTCTTTTTTAGCATTTCTTATCTAATTTTCTCCTAAAAATTCATCTGAAATTATTCTATTAATTTTTCTATACCATGTCTGTCTGATTTGATTATTTCTATTTGTACATTTCTTTTTATTAATGTTTTTGTATCATTGCTAATTCCTTCCCACCAATTTCTAATATCTCTTTCAAAAGATGCTATTAAGATATTTATTTTTCTTTTAGTATTTTCTCATGTGTCATCTGTATTATATAAAAAGAATAATATCATTGAATTTACCCAAGTTAATAAGGATTTTTTAGTATCTATTTTACAATTTAAATCTAGTTTTGTTCCTCCGTGATTAATTGGTTTATCATAATTATCATTTAATTCAAACATATCTTTATATTTATTTCCTTTATATGGTTGTTTATCTCTTACTTCATCATAAAACTGTCTATATGATTTATTATATATAGGTGCATAACTTTCATATGTATCATGTAATTCCTATTTAGAGGTTCCTGTTAGATTAGGTCCTCCTTTAGTATTAATTAAAACTTGGTATTCACTTATATCAATTAAGCTTAATTGATCAAAATTTTCTATTAGCAAATTCAATTCTTTACTTATCTTCTTTTTCTTCCACTTTTAATGTTCCTAACGATTTTTCTCTAGATTTTTCTTCCTCTTCTAATATTTTTGGTAATATATTCTTTCTAAATTCATTATCCATGCGTCCTGTCTTTATTATTATATTCTATTTTTCTATATGCTTCTTTCCTATTCGAGTCATTTCTTTTTCTATAAGTTTTTTTTTATCTATTTTTTTATCTTTATTTTTATTATTTTCTTTTAATTCTCTAATTTCAATTTTTAATATATATATATATATATATATATATATATATATATATATATATATATTT
>NW_019228292.1:181988-184857 GCF_002742605.1 Olea europaea var. sylvestris
TATATATATATATATATATATATCGTTTCTTGTTTCTTTTACTTCATTTCTTAAATTCTGTACATCATTTATTAACATTTTAATTCTTCTATATATTCACTTATTGACATATTAATTTTTTCTTATTTCTAACTCATAGGTTAATTTGCATCTTTTATCTTCCTTTTTATTTATTATTTTTCCAAATCTTCCCTCAGTTGTATCTGGATCTACTAATTCTTCTTTTACTATAGTAAAATATCTACTCTCAAGTCTTAATTTTTCACATCTTAATTTTATTAGTTGTCTGTTATTTGATATTCTCATTCCTTCTGATATTAACATTATATTTCGTATTTCTTCTTGTATTTTTTCCATTTTTATAAGTAATTTATTTAATTTTAAATGCGTATTATTACTTGTGCTCATACTTTTCTTTATAATATAAATTATTTTCTTCATCTTCACATATATTAATAATCTTTTCATATGTATATACATCTTTTATTTTTTCTATTATTAATTTTTCTAATATTTGTTCTCTTATTTCTTTAGGCAGTTCTTTAATTATTATTAGTATCATTATTTTTAATTTATTATGAATAAGTTTTAAAAATATATAATTGTCTCTTTCTTCTTCTAAATGCCAACAATTATCTATTTTTCTTATTTTAATCTCCACGATCTCTATGGCTCTGATACCAATAAAATGATGCTACTTAGAGCGTACAAAAATAAATAAATCAAATCAATTGGTAATATATTAAAATTCAAGCAGTATTTAATTTTTTTAGGACTAAAATGAATTTTTTAATATTTTATTAACTTATTATGTAATATTATAAAGGGGGTATTTTAGGTATCAAAATTAGTCAAAGGTTATTTTGAAAAAATGACCTCTTTATTTGGGTCATTTCCATGTATTTCCCCATAAATAGGGTGTGGCGGCGGAAAATTACGAGAATACCACAAAAGATGGTGTCAAAATGATTGTAATTAAAAAAAAATGACTGTAATAATTTTTGGACTTTCACAATCGTCTGGTCTGTTTTAATTTGATAAAAATTATAAATTCTATAAAATATGTAAAAAAAATTGAAAAGTTGATAAAGTTTTAACAAAGTTTAGTTCGATTCTTATTATAGTTTAAGAAAATATTATACCCTTGTGTAGAATTTCGAATTTGACTTTTATAATTTGTGTTTAACACGGTAATAGAGTTGATTATTTTGATTGATGATGATACCTTGTTAAATTAACTAAAAAGGTAAAATCATTAAGATGAAAGAATCACGCAATGAAAATGACAGAATAAGTTTGGTTAATAGTTTTTACCTCGGATCACGAGGATACCATGCCAAAAATAATAAAAATAAAAATAAATCTATCTTACAAAACATTGGAGAAGAACATTCTGATAACTTGTTTTAATGATAATATCACACGTTAGACACATATAAATTATTTGAATTTTACTTGGGCTAAGAGGTTACAAAAAAAAAAAATGTTTGAACGATATTAAATGTTGATTATTTAAAAATCTAAAATCGATAGTTGTGGTAGAATCAATTGGTATTCAGTTATAAAAATCTTATATCAGTTAAAATTTAATTATAACTGAATCAACAGCATATGCGTCTTAATGCCTTTGATCGTCTAAAATGATAAGTAAGCCTATCTGAAATATGTTGATAATAAATGGATAATAATTAAATGTGTGATAGAAATTAAATGTTTAACCTTTATTGATAAAAAATATAAACTATTAGTAACTTTTTAGAAAACTAGTTTTTTTGCTCGTGCAATGCACGGGATGTGATATTTTGAAGGGTTTGTTAGCATCTTGAATGTTAAGGATTGATGAGAGATTGTATTACAAAATTTTCACACACATTTGTATAAAAGAAATAATGTTTTATAAAGATGTAAGGGCCAATGAATTACAAAACATTTAAACAAAGAAGGAGAAGGAAACGTTATGGAAAAGGCATCAGAGGAAGTTCAAATTTACAAGAGGAGAACAATTTGTGTTACAAGCTTGAATACAACAATGTACTTCAAAAAATACTTTCATTGGGTTTCTTTTCCATTGAATTGACATAGAAATGAAGCAAAAGCTACATATATAATTAATAAAAAACATAGATGCAAATTGCAATAATTAGAAAGAGGCAAAAAATCAATCATTGAGTAACAACCTCGAAATCAACTGCGACCTTGGATACCATTGGGATAAACGTAGTTTATGTAAAGGTTAATAAAGAATTTAAGCCATCTAGCTACAAAAACAAAAGAATGTAAGGGCCAGAAGATTAAGTATACAATATGGAAATTAGAAATGCAAAATGTTATATTATTTAATGCAAAGTACAATTTCACGGAGGACCTTACCTCTGCATTGATTGTCATGTAGTTCGAAGCAGGCTTTGTGCAACCATTCATATGGGGATTATTTTGTTGTAAAAAAGTAAGATTGAATTTCAAAAAAGGTAGAGCTTTCACTTTGTACATAAAACCTCATAAGATGTGAATGAAAGTTTTTATGAGAACAATAATAAAGTGGTTGACATGATGAGACACATAATTGGTGTAGAATGTGGAACTGTTTAACGTCTTCCATGCTATATTTTAGAGAATTCTGCAAGAATCTTTGAAATGATTGCATGGAGAACCTTAATTAGTTACACATTTTAAAAAAAAAATTAATTATTTAATTAAGATGATTATGATTTATATAAATAGCTACCTATCACTGTCTATGTATTTTCAAAATGTGCGATGATGAGCAACTCGATACTTGAAAGCATAGTGTAAGGTTTTATAGGAAGGACACGTTTTAAGGTTAGGGAAGAAATTAGAGAAAATGACAATTATAATAGCAGTGCAATAA
>NW_019228292.1:185756-233323 GCF_002742605.1 Olea europaea var. sylvestris
ACATATTTAGAGAATGTTGTGTAGCTGGCTTGGGAAAGGGAACATGTTCCAAATGGACGACAAGGTTTGCTAATTAGCAAGCTTGGTGTAGAATTATGCATAATTGCCATAATGTAGAATTATGCATAATTTCGTTGTCCTTAAATTCTTCTGAACACGTTTTGCCTGAGGGGTTCAAATATAGTTGATTTTATTTGCAACGAGAAAACACTCTTGATTAAAGAAACTTACAATTGCCTGGATGAAATTGTTCATCACCTTTGCCAAGTTAATAGAAAATGAATCCTTCACATTTTGGTTTGCAATAAGAAAGTCTAACACGGGACCAGGCGGAATTATCATGGTTGTAGATATATCTGAAAACAAAAAAGGGATAACATCATAGTTAACAAGTGCAACGAAATTATTGAACGGGAAAGTAATTTTATTAAAATTAGCAAATGAAGAAAAATATTGTAAACAAAGTATTACCTATGTTCAAAGACAAGTCTCCGTGAGAAGTTCGAAAACTCGAGTGGAATCTTCGACATCCAAGAATCAATGAAGTTCATCGGATTATTGTCAAAGAAAAATTGATGAACCAACAGGCAACCACTGACATTGAACATGTGGTTAAATGCATATCATGTCTTAATGACTTCCAAGTAATTGTGTGCTAGATAGTTGCACAGTTATTTATTTGTCAAATGTGTAATTACTTCTTTTATTATTTAACTTGCTCTTTCAAAAAGTAAGTTGCTTATTTTACTATAAGAACTTGACCCATGACTTACTTTCGAGAAAAAGTAACATTTTACCACACTTAGGCACAGTCTAATTCATCGAAAAAGTAGAAATTACACCACATACATCAGTGGGCAACTTAAATAATACTCTTAAAATTATGGGTAATTTAAATAATCATATAAAAAGTATTTTGAAAGTAAAAAATACGATATAAAATTAATTGTCACTTTTTACATTAAAAAAAATGACACAACGTCGCTTTTTAAAATTATTAGATGTCACTTTTTTAATTAAAAATTGACATACAATGTCACATTTTAAAGTGATGTTGTCCCTAAAAAAAGTGATATAAATTTCAAGAAAGTAACAGAAAAAAGTGATAAACACTAAAAAAAAAAAAGTGATACAACTTCCAAAAAACAGGTAATGAACTCAAAAAAAGTAACAGGAAATAACAAGAAGTTACAAATATTACAAAAAAAGTGATCGCCCTTAAACACTCAACAGGGCGATCATCCACTAATAGAGTGGGTGATTGCACAATGTAAAACCAATGACATTGTATCACTTTGTTAAAAAAGTGACATTATATCACCTTCTGTTAAAAAAGTGACGTTATATTTTGTTGAAGCACCAATTAATTAAAACATTGCAATAGGTTGAATAAAGTGATAGAAAATTGGAAAAAAAGAAAGTGACCTATACTTATCTATCAATCGAAGAGAGACCAAGTCAGCTTGCTATACTTTTCGTGCCACTTCGTTGGCTTGTTCTAGGCGGACCAAATGCACTGGTCTTTCCCCAATCTTTGTTTTTAGGATAAGATTTCTCCTATTAGTTCATCAACAAGTACAAGATTTTCCCATTAACCCCAACTCCAACAAATATGCTACAACTCTCCACCAAATAAGTTCTTATTCTCTCTCCAAAAAGTGATTTTTCTCTCTCCAAAAAGAAAGGAAGAAGAAGAAACAGACAAACTCTCACCCTTGTAATATACATCAAATCAAATCATCCAAAGAGCGAGACACACTTCCAACAAACGGCCTCAGCCGCTCTGCTCATTAACAAACCCACACAAATAGATACAGAATTGTTGCATTTGTAAATGAAGTGTAAGAATCACGCAGCCGATCTCAGTAGCGCCGTCGGAGTTTGCGCCTCCTGTTTACAAGAACGTCTAGTTGCACTTATCGCTGCCCAGGCCGAAAAAGAGGCCCAAGAAGGTCGCCGGAATTTCGATACCCAACCGGCCCCTCCTGCCTTTCCCCGGTCTGTATCGCCTTATGTATCTCGCCGGAAATTCGACGACGCTACCACATGGCACCTGCGTTGTAGCAGTCCCCAGGTGGCTCCTGCCAGCTCGGTAACAGTTGAAGTCAAGAAGAATAGCGGTGGAAGATTTTCTTTGCTTTTTTCGGGTCTTTTTAGATCGAAAACGGAGCAACTGGATTCGGATTCTGGTCCGATTTCGGATCCTGGTGTTGCGGGTACAGCATCTTCTCCTACAATTCTTCCTGCCCGGCGGAAAAAGCAAAGTCGCACGCTTTCCCTTGATAATAACGTAATCGAAGGCCACCGGAGGAACTACGGCAATCACAACCGTGGAATGTCGCCGGCTAGGTATTCCGACGAGGACGAGTCGCATTTTCCTGGTGGATTGAGTGGATGCTCTTCGGAGTCTTCCCAAGGTTGGAAGCAGACGCCGCGTAGGACCCCAGCGATGCGACGTCGCGGAGGGTTTCCAGGGCACTGTAGAAATATATCAGGTCTTGCATTTTGCTTGAGTCCTTTAGTCCGTGCAGGCCCAAATTTGCACTTGCATCAGAAGGGGTCTCCACAGGTTACAGTGGTCGCCGGCGACAGTCGGATCCCGGCGAAGCCATATCTTTCTAATTCGTCGGCGTTTTGCAAGAACAGGTCCCGAAAGCTCTGCCGTTTCGGGAGGTTCAATCCGAACAATTAATAATTCGATGACCATTGACATTTGACCGCACCTCATGGACGTTAACGACACTCCCCTTCCCGGCCCCACGCTACTGAAACTACTGTTTCGCCCCTGGCTCAGTCACTAGATTCATGACCATAGTTTTCATTTTTAAGCTTTGTGTGTATTGTGCATACATACTTCCATTAAGCGAGAGATCATCATTTTTTTTTTCTCCTACAAAGTAAAGTAAAACTCTGTTTGAGCCCTATTTGTTGTAAAAAATGAGTCTTGCAATAGTTCGAGTATGAATAGTTTAAATGTAGAGAAATTTTTTAGGTTTATATGTATAATTATTTTATCTTTTAGGTTGATATGTATAATTATTAAATGAGTTTCTATATTTATACATATAATAATTTTTTTATGAAATTATGTATATAATGTGAAAATGTTAAATAAGGGTTTATTGTTCTTATTTTTCCATTTTGAAATTGGTATTTCTTTTCTTTCTCAAGCATGGAAAAGAACTTTGTGATTGTCCTTGAACAATGTAGCTTTAAAATTACTTTCTTGAAAACATTATTAAAAAAAAAAAAAAACCTATTAGTCTAATGGTGAAACTTTATAAGAAAAATATTGACTAATTCTAATATTATATAATAACTCACACAAAATTATTTTTAAAACTTCAAGAAGATCATGTTTATTACTGTAGATTTCAATGGAACATTTTCGAACTATATATTTTTATAATCTACTCTTCTTCAAATGCATTCAGTTGTTTTATGAAAATATAATTGCAATCTTTATTTAGGAAAAAAAAAATTCAAGGTATGACAACAAAAATATACATTGACAATTAACGAGACGGAAAAAGTTAATATTTTTCAAATTAAACTGACGACCTGACTCATTCCGTTGATCAAGTAATAAATCTAACCTCGTTTTTGTTAGTGTTTTCGACGATAATGTATTCATCTGCGATGTTTCTAGTAGACATAACAAAAAAAGTCATGTTAGTTTAGGAGATATCGTACAAATATAATATCATACACTACATGTGTTTATCAAGAATATGATTGTGTTTGATGCCAATACAATGCAGCGATATATGATAATTATATTTAACACTTCAAAATTTGCTTAATATTGAAAATTGGGTAAATATGAAAAAGAAATTCTCAAATGATTTTATTTAATATAAAAATCAGCCATAGACCAATACAAATGGCTGTCATTTAAGTTTCAACAAAATCCTAATTGCCAATGTTCAATATAATTGTACCTCTGGTAATGTCCCATCATCTCTCCTAAAAGTAATTATTAAATCATAGTTTAATAAATAATAAACAAATGTAAACAAAAATATAAATTTTCAAGTCAAAGATGAGTTACAGTGATGGAAGGAGATTTGACATATAGATGTCCAGCCAATGATGGCTCCACAAAATTCATAAATGTGAATAAAAAATAATACATATTTTCATGAATATTATGAGACAATAATATTGTCTAGCTGTGCCGCCCATAGGGCACCCCTAAACGAATGTACATATACAATTAAAATGATTCGTTGTAGTAGATAAGTCTCAAATAGAAATTTTATATAATTAAATTCATGATATTAGAAATAAAATTGAAATGCGGACCAAGCTTAATAAATCACCAAAAAAAAAAAAAAAAAAAACACTTATAAATTTATAAATAGCTTATATTCATCATTTAGATGGCCATTACTAAAAGAATTTAAAAATAAAAATAGAGAGAAAAATGAATTACATTATCTTTTTAGTATAATAAAAAATTTCTTCAAAAACCATAACAACCATTTTTTATTCTTTTTGGTAGAATTTGTCTCACACAAATCAACTTATCCAAAACTCAAATGCTCAATATAAATACATTCACATACATAAACATTAGTTAAACTATTTTCAAGTTTTGAGAAACTCTAGCTATAACAAATTACTTTCATTGACAACAATTCTAGAATGAGAAATGTTGATTTTAATTATGCTTATTACATAGTGTATGTACTAACACAAGCAATCCGGCAACTCCCCTTTCATTTATTCACATTAATTATTAATTATAAACATACACATCTCTTAATCCCTTTCACATGCTCTCGATTAGTAGGAAATAAAAAAATGCAACCTCAGCAGACTTTCTCCATCTTCTTTAGTCGTACATTCTTTTCTGTATACTTGAATTTTTAGGCCCCTTTTGGAAGAGATTTTAAAAATTGGTGTTTTGATCACTATGAGAAAAGTGGGAGCCACTGTGAGAGAAGGGTCAAACTTTACGGCTGAAATAGTAACATAACGGTCAAAAATCAATTTTTTAGGAGTGGAAAATCACTTCCAAACACCTCCCTTAATCTGTTAATGTTGTGTGTGGATGGTTTAAAATTTTAACATATATTATAATGTTATAATGATAAAAATATATCGAAAAATATTTGAGAACTTAAATGTGAGAATGACTAAGGATTATAAATATTTATTGTAGTTACAATTTGTATAGTTAAAAAATTTTGAAATGGGAATATAATTACTATGTATTTGATATTCTTTTTTTTTTTTTTTTATCTAAACTTAAGTATCATGAGGATTAATATGTAACTACCAATTAAAACAACCTTTAAATAAGGGTAAATATAAGATAAAACAAATTTTGATCAAATTATATAGTAACATTTTGTATACATTACTTTTATTACATTAAATATATTATTTAGTTTGTTAGGATATGTGTGAAAAAACCAAAATGAAACATTCATTTAAATTAGGGAATATGGATGTTATTTTTTATAAACTAATTAATTCAACCGGGGGAAAGAAATTGAAATTATATTTTTATAATATAAACTGTAAATAAAAATTAACATAATATTGAACAGATTAATTTAGGGAATTATAGACAAATAGAAAAGAAAATATATTTTTTTTAAATTTTATATTAAATAAATTCAATTAATGTTATTAATTAATTATTTTCAAAACTAAAATTAAATAAGAGTATATTGGGCATATAACTAAATATTTAAGGAATTAATGTTATCAATTAATTATTAGCAAAATTAAAATTAAATAAGGATATAATAGGTAAACGAGGGTAAATGAAGCTCAATTGTAAGTGAATTTACTAAAATGACCCTTGATTTTATTTGAAATATTCAATGGTCTAGTTATATTTTATCTACAGGCTGGTAGCCGAGCCTGTGACATTGGCCACATTTCAGCTTGCCATACAAGCCAGCTCGAGCCGTCATCCGAAAACGAGGCTTGATTCAAGCCACGAGCCGAGCATTGGCTCGAGCTCTTTATGGGCCGAGCAGAAATTGACATCCCTAAGCGGAAATTAATGGAAAACTAATGTGTTAGTTGAGATTATCTCTTTGTTATGAATTTTATTCACGGAATTCAAAAGTTTATACTGTAATAGTTCCTTTTTTAGAGTTTTGTAAAGATCGATTTAAGAAATGGTGGATTATTTGGTCCTGGTTCCATTTGTTTTAATTCGATTCGTGTGATTTTGCATAAAATTGTTCGCTTTTGGACCCATCTTGGACTCTTGTAAAGAAAATGAGATGTATACTTTCAAGCTGGACCTTACTTCTTCCCAGGAAAAAAGATAAATTTGAGTATTTAGCTTGCTAATTTCTTTTTTCTTTTTGAACAACTGATCAACTTAATTTCTACACAACCATAGCTATCAAAATCCCTTACCAGTCATAGCTATGAATATCAATATGATTTTAAAATTTTAATCACATTGTTCATAACATATAATGTTATAAACTAAATCATTTGTAAAGATTGCCTCCATACAAATTAATTAGAGTACGTTGTTGAAAAATTACAAGAAAAGGGAAAAAGGACAATATATATGTGACAACCACATCCAAATCAAATGCTGTACAAGCTGAGCTCTTATGACTATGACTGCTGGCGTGTTGTCATTACTTACCTCGAAAAAGAAACTTCATTTGCATACAAATAACGATCCAGCATAAATCTAAAGTTCTTATTATCAGATGGTTAAATTGTATTTTCAAATTGAATTGGTTCAAAATTTTCAGATCATTGTCAAGTATAGGGCGGTATGACCCAACTGATGGTCATCTTGATTAATTCAACTTTTTAAGACTTTTGGAACAACTAGAAAATTACAAAAATGAAACGATTCAGTTTGAACAGCAAAGGGTGATTAATCAAGCGTTGGATGATTTGATGCGACCAATTCAACTCCGATGTACAAGCTATAAAGTTAACCTTGAGAAAAGTTCAAAAAATAATCACAATAAATATCAATGTCAACGACACATATTAGACACGAACAATAGTTTGTATAACTAATTTGAATATAATAGTGTAATATAATCAACACTATGCCACTATTTGAGTTTCATTCTATTTTGCTGAAGAGTTCCTTTTCAAAGTCAAATATTAAATTTAACCACATATTTTTTAGGTTTCACAAGTATTCTCCACCTTTTCCATTCTACATCCAGAGTGTCATGTGCTTTGGAAGAAGCTTGTACAGTTTGGGATGGGATTCTGATTGATCAAAAAGAAGAATAACGCTCCTAAGTTGTTCCAAATCGTTCAATTTTATTTTATCTTTACATTTTTTAAATAAATTATGTTTTAGAAAATAAATAAGTAATTAAATAAATAGTAAATAAGAATATTTTAATACTCGACCTCGCCCCTTGAAAATCTTCAATAGGTTTCAAACCCGCACTCAACCTAATTCGTAATTTGAGGCTATACAGGTTGAAGACTTATCTTTGAATACTCTTGGATGTTGAAAATTTTTAGTGTTCGCTTGGTACAAAATTTAAGCCAATTAAAATCAATTCTTTTACTGCTATTTCATTATTTCAGTCATCATTTTTGAATTCTTCTCTCACAAGAAGAACCGAATTTATATCTAACGATCAAAAAATCAATTATCAAAATCCGTACCAAATAAACAATTAATTAGTAAATTCATGTCAACTTCGGATAACGTGGAAGTAATCAATCCACTTGTTTAATACAACAGTAGCTTTCTCTCTTTCTTTCTCTCTTCTTTTTTCTTTTTTCGTCTTTATTAATACACCTGCCAGATAAATATTGATTAATTTTTAAATTCAGAGAGTAAAAATATTTAAGTATTTCAACATAATTTTTTATATTTAATACTTAATTTTACCACTCTAAAAAATATATTATTTTTTATTTTCACTAGCTTTCTTTCAAACTATTAAATTTTTTTCTTCCGTTGAAAATTGAAATATTTTGAATGCATTAAAGTATAGATATTGGATTTGGCACCCCAAATTTGGGGAGTAAAACCCACTCTCTATTTTAAAACATTAATTTAAAAGTTCCATGGAATATAATTTTAATAATTGACCCTTTAAAATAAAAGCTTTTTATGTTTAAAGAGCATTTTGAAAATACTCTAAGCGACATTGGATAATATTATATAATAGGATTGTAAATAAGATTTTAATTTTTTCGTTTCTAACCTGGAGTTGTCTACTTCAACACAACTAAGTCCTTGTGTGAAGTTGAATTTGCGAAAGTCTGTCTTTTTGTTTTTTGTTTTTTTTTTTTTTGGGAGAACATGTTATTCAAAAGTAGCAAAAATTATGAAAACATATCAAAAAATTATTTTGCAATTATCTGGTTAAAAAGATTCTCATATGAAACCAAGTATTAACCAATTATTTACAAGTGTTAGGGAATCTCCAATGGATGTCCTATTGCACCAAAATTTGGTGCAAACTTCTTCCAATCATTGCACCATTGTACCAAATTTCGGTGCAAAATGAATAGTGTTGCATCATATTTGGTGCAATACTATTCATTACACAATCTTTTGCACCAAATTGTACAATGTCCATTTTACCCTTATTTTCATTTTTCAAAAATAATGGTCAAGGGTATTTGGAGCAACACTATTCATGTTGCACAATTTTGCACCAAATGATGCAATATTCATTTTGCCCTTATTTTTCATTTTTCAAAGATAATGATCAAGAGTATTTGTGTCATTTTTGTTCTATAATGATAATGATAATGATGATGATAATAATAATAATAATAATAATAATAATAATAATTACTTAATTAATTACACTATTAATTATATTATTAAATTATACATTTTTTAATAATATAATCATTAATAATTAACGTAATTGTTAATTTAACATAAAGTTTAATTCGTAAAGTTTACATTTAAAGTTTAATTTAACGTAAAGTTTAATTTAATGTAAAGTTTATATTATTAAAGTTTATTATTTTTGTAAATTTAACGTAATTGTTTATCATAAATTAATAATATAATCAATTATTTTTGTCAATTTAACATAATATATAAAACACTTGAATAATTTAGTAATTAATATATTTGTTAATTTAACGAAGTTATGATTTAGTAATTTATATAGTTACAAAATAAATAAATAAATAAATAATTTTTTTAAACAATTACATTGTCAAAAATTGAAAGAATAAATAAAATAATTAAGCACTGTTTATTTGGTGTAAATTTTGGTGGAATGGTTGAAGAAGAATTTTGGTTTAGTGCAAGATTTGATGCAAAATGATGCAAAATTTGGTACAGCGCTGGAAATAACCTTATAAATATTTCATCTTAAAGTTTAATATATTGTCCAAGCTATCAGAGGACAATATGTATATCATTTAAGTTTTGTTCTCAACACGCTCTCACTTATAGGTGGCATTCATTTACTTCCATCAAAGCTTAGTACGTACACAATTTCATTAAATGGGTGAACGAGACTTTATCCAGGACATTTGTATGCTGAGACACCATACTAAACTGAACTACTGGATGTGAAAGCTCAAATGAAGCAAAAAAGACAGAAAGGCACGAAACTAAAAGCATTCATTATGTTTATCAAACAATATCCTATTGAAATTTAGACTTCCACATGATTCACATATAGCTTCAGTGGGGTTTAAAAAAAAATAAAAATAAATAAGAAAAGAAGAACAAAATCGTATGTAGTATATATAACCAAGAAGAAAGCGTTCACAATGAGAGAAAATAATAATCTAAACGCAAAACTTTTGGACCGATCCGCCTATTAATATTATCAGCAACGAGAACTGGTAGAGGCATCATTACCGTCAGCTTGAGTTTTCCTTGCCTTAACATCATCAAGATAGTTCTGATATAAGTAAGAAGCAAAACCCCAAAATGCCATAAGCATCGCTATTATTTTCACACCATTCATCTTGTCATGGAAGACGATAAGAGAAGCAATAGGAGTAATGGCCAAGGAAAGAGTACTAATAACGTTGGAGAAAAGAGAGGAAACTACAAAGATCAAACCTACAACACCGACAGCACAAAGTTGCCATGCTACGGCTGTCCAAACCAAAGTCATGACGTAAGAAAGTTTTCCGGGGGTGAAACCATCCATTTCTCCCCGTAAAGCCTTCCATTCTCCGCTTATGAAAAGGCCTGCAATGGAAACACAAGTAGCCATAGCTGATGTATAAATTTGCATTTCCAGAACCACGGAAAATGTTTCCTTCTTTAGAACCTTCTGGAATGTTAACTGCATGAGGGAAAGCAAAACAGAGTACAGAGCAGAAGCTGCAAGAGTGGCTAGAATCCCCTGGAGATATTTTCCTTTAGGGACTCCTGAAGGTTTATCTGAATCATCATTGACTGCAATGAGAGAAGCAGATAATGAAAGAATAACAACAGAATTAAAAATTAAAGCAGTGAACTTTTGGCGATTGATGAAGTAAGAGGAAATCGCATTGAAGGCCAACTGTGTGGCGCAAATGAGTGAATAAGTAGAGGCAGACAGGTATAATAGCCCAACAGAATACAGCATGTTGTCTCCAGCAATGACACTTCCAATGACAACATAGATTACAGATATGGTAAGAATAGGAGGGTTTGACTCATTTGAAGAGTCATCTGAGGATCGGAGAAAAAAGTATGGAATAGAAAGGATAGGGAAAGCAGCTGTTTGAACTAGGGTGGCCATCCATTTACTATTTCCACCTTTGTCGTAATAAAATCTTCCCAAAAGGACAGCAGCAGCTTGACCAACAAGTAGAAAAATTATGTTAAGAGCCAGTAAGAGCCACCAGTGCAAGCGCTTTTTCTTGGAAAGTGGTAGGTTGCAAGTTGAAGGCCCATTGTTTGACAAAGTGGGCTCTTCATTTACTGCAATGGGAACAACACCAAAAAAAATAAAAATGCATTAGATGGCTTCTGGAAAGGAAAAACATTATGTTCTTATCAGTCAAAGGTTAAAAATTATAATTATTTGAAGCTGCGACAACATCTAGGAATGGAAATAATGGAATCAACTGAAATAACGAGAATCACGACATCACTGTACCCCCTCCATCACATTTTCTTTGTGGGTCAAAATTTCTGTGTTCCAGAAATTGTTCTTATGCTTCAAATTCGTATCGCAGAAGTTTTCGAAAATTCCTACTATATCCTTCACTATTAACATGTAGGAAATTCAATTGCCTAAATTTATAGTAGCACTGCAACGGTCTCCACTAAGATAGGTAACTCTGGAAAAAAATGACTTAAACAAGGTAAGACAGTTGTGCATATACCGTTTTATATAATTACTTTGGAAAGTAAAATGAGTAAAAATGTGACAGAGAAAAAACATATACTTTCCTCCCACGGCATGAGCTCATCTAGTGCATTAAGAAATATATGCCAAAAGGGATATAGTAGCTAATGGATATCAGGATTTGACCAACGAAGAGAACTAAAAGGGACCACAAGATCTCTACTTATTGATCGCAATGATTACACTTACTAGATCTTTAAGTAATATCAAAACATAGTCCATGCTTGTGGCTTACAGTAATGACGCATGTACTTATCGACAAGTTACATTATTAACAAACTCATTGATCAAACTCAATCACTACTATAGGGTTAGACTGAAATGGCATTTAGCCTAATAAATTTTTGGAAGAATTCCTCACCCCTCTTCTTATACTGATCTCTAAAGCTTATATAACGGAATTTATTCCGATAGACTATGAAAGTAGCTCTCTCTCTTAACTCTATCATTAGAAATACTATAGACTTGACATTGAGTTCCCTAGAGTGAAACATATTTCAGGTATTGACACCATAAACAGTAACATGGTAGGATGGCGCATCATGGCAATCCACATTAGCAACTCACAAGCACACTTTTAAATTTTAATGGATAATATTGAATTTACAAACTTCATTTTGAGTTTTCCCTCTACTTCCTTACATTCTGAATAGAGGCATTAGTTAGTGCCTATTAATATACATCCTTATATAATGAGTGAGAGTCCCTGGAAATACTTTCCCCTTCATTCCAGGAAAATTTCATTATAACCCATCTCTAATTTGAGTCCATCTACAAAGATTGATAAGCTTAGCTATGTTTTTGAAATTTGGCCTCTTCCCAAAAAATTTCAATTATTTCTTTCCTATCGCATGTAATAAACACATATAAACGGGAGCCTTGGATCTTTCCGTGTAAATTTCCACCAAGCAGATGGGTACAAAGTCAGTTAACAGCCTGAGTCCAAGCATAGAGCTATACCACAAGCCAGATTCGCACAAGATTTATTCCCCAGATTACTGGGCCGAATTGGCATTCAAAGAATAAATGGAAACAGTTAAGACTTCCAGAATAACTTTCTACATAGTTAAACTTATAACATAATCCAGCAATTTGAACAGATGAACCGAATCTCATAATCTAAAATCAAATGCAAAATAATCTCAAAATGAATAAAATCACACTATTTCGTTGTTAAAATACCACGTGACACATAAATTACTTCAAGGAAACTAGAATATTATATGTTCAAAATGGGAACATTCCAATTTTTAATAACAACATTCATATTTACATAATTCTTTTTTAAGTATCTCAAGATCCATTTCGTAAATTGTAGAAGCTTAGCAAATAGACAATCTGAACCAAGCCATCTTTTGCACGCTATTTACCATACAGCTTTCACAGCTTGTAAGTTGTAACACGAGCTTGTGAGGTTTTTGAAGGTATATTACTCTAAAAAGGGATTAATTAGTTTTCCTCATTACAATTACTGTCCAGCAATTATTTTTTACCCATTAAACATGCTATCCGACAGACAGCCAATTATGGCACTGTCTGTGAAAACGATAAAAGAAAACAAAAATCGCAATCTCTTTGAGAAACGAAATTCGTACAAACAGATAAAGATACATATATAACCATAAACATAGAGAAGTATAAAGAGTAAAATACCTGGCATGTTGAGACTGGAAAATTGGCAAAAGGATTCTACTGAGGGCAAAATTGAATAGGAATTTTTTTTGTTGATAGAAAATAACAGCAATTTGATTATATCTTATTTGATTTCCTCATAATACGGAATATAGTGGAGAATCGAAGAGTTCCAAGAGTTCATAGATTCCTGAAAAATGAGCCGCTGCCTGATCGGTGAATGGTGCTGGCCACGCGTGATGCACCTCATCATGCTACATTGAGACGGAAAAGGGGTCAATTGTTGATGATTTGTTTTGCCTTTTCGGTAGAATGGCTATGGATTTCCCTGCCTATCATATTGGCATTCAAGACTTCGTGCCTGAGCCACAATTTGTGGTTATTAATGCAGTTTGAAATTGGGATAATATCACTCGTACACTTGGAGCAGCCGGCTCGATATACTGTAACATCACCCTTAAAATAGTATATTGATGGAACGCGTATATTTAAAAATTGATAAAAATTTTTGAATTTACATATAATATTATTTTATTGAAAAATTAGTGATTGAAAAGAAGATATAAAAAATGCACTTTCAAAATAACGGAATCAAACAAGGGCTTAACCTTTAAAATTAAGCTTTAAAAGATCCTTTAAATTAACATTCCGATTTTCAATAAAAGAAAATAATATAATAATTTGGAAGCTAGTGAAAACAAAAGATAAAAAATAACAATAATTTTTGGAGTGTTAAATATAAAAAGGTCTATTTGAGTACTTAAAAATGTTTACTTCCTCAATTAAAGTATATGCCCTTAAAAAATAGAGAATCTCTTTGATATGCAAAGTTCAAAGTCATATTTAGATTCGACTTTTACTTGTATTTTTGTATAAGAATATCATAAAAGTATGTTTAAGATACTTTTTATTTTTAAAGAGCATATTTTTCAATTTAAAAGGTATCTATAAATTTAAAGAAAGAAAAAATTTAAGTACTCCGACAAACTCTTTATCTTTAACGCCTAATTTTACTACTCAAAAAATATTTATTATTTTTCATATATTTTAGTTTTACTAGCTTCTAAATTATTATATTATTTTCTTCAATTAAAAATTGAAATACTTTGGAGAGTCAATCTCAATATAATTTTAAACACTAATTTGAAGAGTCTAATTGACTCTTTAAAATATTAAGCATCTTATGTTTAAAGAGTTTTTTGAGGTTCATTAAGATATCGGACTTTAATTTTTGTTTGAAAAGTAATTTTAAAAAAAAAAAAGAAAAAAAACCCTTCTATTTCAAAAGTAATCTTGGAAGAAGTCATGTTAGACTAACTTCTTCTAAAAACTTTTTCAATTAAAATAAATATTTTTATAAAATTAGTCAAATAAGTCCAAAAAATAATTTCTGACTCTAAAAGACTCTTTTTAACTTCTCAAAATTCATGCCAAACAAACCCTTAACGTTACTCAAGCAAGTCATTAACTCAATGAATTTGAATAGATTTTAATGAATTTTAAATCTAAAATTATACATAACGATCTCTTTAGAATTGTTAACATGTTCATAAATATAAATATAAAATTATTTATAAAGTCAATAAAAATAAAAGAAATTATTAGAAATAAAAATAATAAATTAAAAAATAATATAAAATATCCATTTTCATTTTACATTCTTACAGAAAAAAATAAAAATATAGAATTGATTTTTTTTATTAGACTTCGGAATTGAATTTTTTCGAGTAGCTAAGAATAAAAAAATTAATTAGTCAATTAAAACTTTATTCACCAATTAAAAATATCTTTAATCATAAAATATTTAGTGCATACTTTGAACGTAATACTGGCTACTAAAATATTAATAATTTTTTTAGAATGAACTTATTTTTAATATATTGCTATTTATTTGCTTGACGCTTTGTAATTTATAATTTTTCAAATTGAATTTATTTTTTAATTTTTGATTTCTTAGGTTGATGAAATTATTCATCTTAATAAATGACAAAGTTACAATTCTTCTTTGATACAGACACATATTAAAATCTTATGAAATTTAATACAATTGATGGTATAGAATTTTACGAAAATCTTAGAGTGTGTTTGATTACATTTATTTTCCATGAAAAATATTAGTTTTCCACTCAAATTCCTACTTGGAGTGTTTGATTGCTATTTGTTTCCATGAAAAATATTTTCCAACTTTTGATAATATGCCTAATTTTCCTTGTTTTTAAGGAAAATGTTTTTCTTGAGTAGAGGTGGTTTTTATTTTTCACAAAAGATGGAAAAATATTTTCTTTTCTAGGTGATATTTTCCATGTCAATCAAACATACTCTTATAGAAATTGTGCAAATTTGTTGAAATCCATGAAAAAATGTCACACTTTGTCAGAGGATCTAGTATTAGGGACAGTTAGTCACAACAACTTTGTCCAAAGTTGATTTAGAGTTCAATTGGCTTGAGATCTTAGAAAAGAGAGACTGCGCAAGATGCACAAGAGTTGAAGTGAAGATCCCGTACACTAAAGTCGAGTGTCATGGATGCAATTGCATGAAGCTAAATAGCTAATATCCGTGACAATCATTGAGGACGAGGGAGAGCTTGACTTGATATGAGTTTAATAATTGGTCGTAATTACAACAAGTTCGTATATCGAGCAGAGGACATTAGCAACTGTGCTTTCGAAAGATGCATTACGAAGATCTTATCTAAAGAGTTAGGAGGCTTCACACAAAGGTAGACGACAATAATGAAATTGTAAGGTAAGTTTAATTTCTAAATTCTCTAGTCAATGAGAATTTTCTACACTCCATTCATAAAATTGTACAGTAATATATATACATTCTTTAAAATATATTTCTAGCAGTAATGCCATTTCTATGGCTAATTTTGTTGATTACACATGAAAGCAACAGCCTAGATTTTAGCATAGGAGTCTAGCCTTGATTTGTGCAGCCTTGTCTTTAGCTTGATTTGTGCAGCTTACTTTGTTTATTAGTGCTTGATACATTCTAAAATTAATCTTGATTTGAGCCTAAGAATTATCTTCTTTGCCTTTGGCTTGATTTCCTTGATACATCCCCACAAGATGGAGCTGTCATCGGCAAGACCAATGTTATTTCAAAGAATTTATGTACGTTATCGCGACAATAGTTTGGTTAGAAGATCTGCATACTGATCTTGGGTGTTGACATGATGAACATGGATTGTGCCTCGCTGAACCATGTCCCGAATAAAGTGGAAGTCAATTTGGATGTGCTTCATTCGTGAGTGTTGTACTAGATTAAAGCTTAGATATGTTGCGCTAAGATTATTACATAATAGTGTGGGCGGATTCTTGAGTGGAAATCCCAACTCATTGAACAGGGCAAGCAACCACAATGTTTCAGAGACATCATTGGCAAGGGCCCTATATTCGACCTAAGTAGACGAGTGGGCCACCACCCGTTGTTTCTTGGAGTTCCAAGAGATGGGATTGGAGCCAAGGATATTGTTATAAGCAAAGCTAGATGTTCGATCATCAAGATTGCCTCCCCAATTGGTAGCTGAGTATGTGGTGAGAAAGGAGTTTGCATTCTTGCGAAGCTGAATGCTATGAATTTTTTTTTTCTTTAATAGCGAAAGAGTCACTTTGCGGCTGCCCAGCGGGTGACAGTTGGTTTATGCATAAACTAAGACAATTTGTTGACTGCAAATTAGATATACGGGCATGTGATAGATATGTACTGGAGAGCCTCTATTATGAGGCGAAACTTTGTGCTTTCAAATGTAGAAATACCATCAATTAATTTCAAAGCAGTGCTGGTGGACAACGGAGTAGAGATATCCTCAGCAACAAGCATCAATAGCGAAAGAGTCACTTTGCGGCGGCCCAGCGGGTGACAGTTGGTTTATGCATAAACTAAGACAATTTGTTGACTGCAAATTAGATATACGGGCATGTGATAGATATGTACTGGAGAGCCTCTATTATGAGGCGAAATTTTGCGCTTTCAAATGTAGAAATACCATCAATTAATTTCAAAGCAGTGCTGGTGGACAACGGAGTAGAGATATCCTCAGCAACAAGCATATTGGTTTTGAACAACTGACACGGATATATTTGTGCTAAGACAAGAATAAGTCAGCTATGGTAGAGATGACCTCCACACCTAAGAAAAAGTGGAGTTGCCCTATATCTTTGAGAGAAAATTGTGTGCTAAGACTATGAATAAGTGAGGTGACAAACTTCAGATAGCTACTTGTAATCACAAGGTCATCCCCATAGATCGAAAAATAAAATGTAGCAGAACTTTTTCAATAGATAAACAAGGATGAATCCGCTTTCGAATTTTGAAAACCAAGCTCAATTAGGGCATATTTTAAAGCGGAGTACCATGCCCGTAGCACTTGTTTGAGACCGTAAATGGTCTTGCGCAATCTACACACTGTAAGTATTATGCCCTAGGTCCAATCAACTTTGGACATAAATACTTTTATATATAATTAATGCAATTAAATGGCAGATCACACACCCACCAAAAAAAAAAAAAAAAAAAAAAAGGAAATTGTTCACATCAAGTTGTCTTAATAACCACCACCGTATCATGGCAATTGTCAAAATAGTTCTAATTGTAGCTGGTTTCACAACATGACTAAATGTCTCTTTATAATCTAACCAGGGTCGTCGAGTACAATACTTAGCAATAAATTAAGCTTTAAATCTATCGATGGACCCATCCGTCTCTCTTTTAACCTAAAACAACCATTTACAACTCACTGGATTAAAGTTTTTAGGAGATGAAATCAACTCCCATTTACCATGCCCCATAAAGGCAATAAGTTCATCCGACATAGCATTGCACCATTGGGGATCCGATAGTGCTTACTCACACAAGTTGGTTCAACGGTGGGTTGAATAGGACGTTTTGTGTCCGAATAAAATTGTTTGGTTTTGTATACATGGTTCTGGGTTTTTTGTTGTCATCAGGTGGGTTCATCATGGTGGTTAAAAAGGCGATATTGTCTGGTGGCGACATAAGAGAAGGAGGTGTGGTTGGTGTACATGATGAGATGAACTCATAGTGGTGCTAGGCTGTTGAGTTAGTGCAGGATGTATGTAGGGTAGATTGACTTAAATAAGGAGCAGAAAGCATATGAGAATTACCTGGAGATGATGTAGAAGCAGTAGCAACATAGTCCGAAGCCACTGGTGATGGAGGCGGTGGTGAAAGATGCAAAACATCCTGAATAGACGAGTGGCACTTGCTTTGTTTGGTGTGCAACTAGATCGAGCTTTGGCTCTTATTAAATAGAACATGTAACCTGTTGGTCTTAAGATCTAGACATTTATGTACATTTTGTGTTTGAGAATAGCCAAGGAATTAACAGGAAACAGATTTGGGCTGGAGTTTATAGGTATTTTAGGGCATGGGGAACGAAAAGCAAATAAAACCAAAATTTTTTAATTTCAGATGGTTAGGGCATTGGCCAAATAAAGCTTTGTATGGAAATTTGTTCCTTAACAAGGATATGGGTTGATTTATGAGATATGTGGGAGTATGGAAGGCATGAGGGCAATAAGAGAGAAACAATAAGGCATAATGTCGTAAGATGAGACCAGTTTCTACCAAGTGACGGTGATGGCATTGAGAGACCCCATTTTGCTGTGGTGTGGTGGCTAATTCCATGAATTGAGAGATATTATTTTAAGGCAAGTAATTCACCACCATTATCAGAGTAAAGACTTTTTTACTGTGGTTTGGAATCTATTTTCAATAAGTTTTTTGAACTGTGGAAAGATACTAAGAACACTGAATTTGGTGGCCATGGGATAGAATCATACGTATTTGGTAAAGTCATCGATCAAAAAAAGTAGCACCTGGAACCATCAAGACCAATAGAATTAGAGGGCCCCCAAATGTCAGTATAGATAAGATCCAGGGGAGCATGACTTTGAAGACTAGTGGAACGAATTGGTTGTTTATGTGCTTTATTAATTGAACAGAAAGTACATAGATGAGACAATCGCTCTTTTGTTGTTGGAAGTGAAAATGAATTAACTAAATCTTAAACAATTATTATAGATGGATGTTCAAGATGCTTGTGCCACCCATCAATCGAGGTCCTCTCATACGCATTTGCAACCATTTTTTATGAATCCGCTGGTGAGTTCGGGAATAGGTACACAACATTTTCACATATATCTCTGAGTAGGGTCACCCTCGTGATCTGATCCTTCACAAGAAAATAAAAGGGGTGAAATTCAATAAAAACTTTATTTTGAGATGTAAAATGATGGACAGAAATAAAATTTTCGTGGATACTTGGAAAACAAAGTGTTTGATCCAAATGGAAAGTACAATTGGGTGTTTGAAATACCAAAGAACCGACATGGGGGACATGCAAACTTGATTTGTCACCAATTACAACCTCATGTGTCCTGTTATACTCAGAATGGGTGGATAGATTTGCCAAATCGCCAATAATGTTGTGAGATGCCGCAGAACCAATGAGCCATTTATTATCTTTGGTGTGAGAAGCGGAGGCACAATTTATGATAACATTAGAAAGATGCAACCACGAACAAATTATTTTGCAGTGTAACCCAATTGATCACAAAACTGACATTTGGGCTGATAGCGATGTTGGCCCGAATTAAAACGGGCTGTGGAGTTTTGGGTCTTTCAATTATCACGATTGTGGCTATTGTTGGGAATAAGATGGGCTAAAGGTTGAAAGGCCCCATTGTCCTTATAAGAACCACATTGTTGGGACTTCCAACTGAATTATGAAAACTAGAGCGATAATGGGTCTAGTTGGCTGTAGCAACCAACTACTGGGCAGTGACTTCAAGGTCGCACAAGTAACTTTCATGGCCGGTGAGGAGATCGTGAAGTTCCTCAAAGGTTATTGAGTTATCTCTAGCACAAATAGGTGTACGTTCTCAAGAGGTTAAACGAAAGCAATATTTCGCAAGATTTGCAGAAAATCAAGATTGCAAAAAATATTTAAAAAAATGAACACGAAGGATTTTTTGCCACAAAGGCCTGGATGTTCAGCCTTACGGCCTACTCACCACGTTGAACATCTACTAGATAGATTTATCTCTAAATCCACTAGAAAAATCACGAAGAATGTTACAAATGTAAGAAAGAACGCAGTTTCTTCACTGTTTTAATCTCGCCTCACATACAAATTACACACCACCACCAAAACTCGCACTAAGCAGTATCACATAGTTATACACCAAGTGTAGTATCAAAATCACTCAGATTTACAGAAAGAAATTTTCACTCAGAAAATATGGTGATGTGAGAGAGAAAGAAAAACCCTAGAACACTCAAAAAACCCAGAATAGATCTCTATCGAAAATGAATCGTCCAAGAGATATTTTAATCAAGTAAGGCGAACGATTATAGATCAACGGTGAGGAGATGGCCAAATGTATGGTCAGATCACATCTCCAAGAAAAGGCAGAAGTCACACTTCAAGGGAACACGTTTTCTCTTAATAAAATGGACCAAGACCCATTACAATAAACACGGCCCATCAACTCAACTGGGCTAAGAATGTGAGCATATTTATTTGGGCTCAACAATAGGGACGACGATTTCACGGAAGTCGGGACCCAGTCCATGAAGAATGTAAAAGGTGAATCATCATCAGAAATGGGATGATCGACGAGGGCAATCTCGTCTGCAAGGGCATTCACCGTGTGTAGGTAATCGGCATGGATCTATTGTCCCGCTGAATCTAGGTAAGCTTCTCCTTTAGTTTCATTACTCAGGTTGGGGATTTATTTCTAGTAGTAATGTTATTTCTGTGGCTAATTTTGTTGATTACGCGTGAAGGTAGCATCCTTGATTTTAGCACAGGAGTCCAGCCTTGATTTGTGCAGCCTTGTCTTTAGCTAGATTTGTGCAGCTTGCTTTGTTTATTGGTGCTTGATACATTCTAAGATTAGCTTTGATTTGAGCCTAAGAATCATCTTCTTTGTCTTTAGCTTGAGTTAAGGAATTTTCCTTGATAGAAAATTCGAGCCCGTTTGGTTAGGAAATGTATGGTCCGAAGATGACAGCGTCAGTGGTGGCATTGTCGTAATTAACATCTTTCTATCTGTTAGAAAGACCGCGTAACACATATTGAAATCTGTCTTTATTGCTTGGCAATATAATTAACATCTTTCTCTCTATTAGAACATTTTAAATTGTATATGATAAACTTGTGTTTCAATCGCAAAGTAGAAAACCCTAGTTATAATGTGACCCCCCCCCTCAAACTCAATATAGTATAGTGGCAATCAAATTAGGTTTGAAAATTAAATCAATCCAATCAAATGTTCCTCTTCCAAAAATCTAATAATACTTCAAAATTGCTTGTATGTCAACCAAGCCAAACAAAGAACTTAAAGTTGATAAGAATGAAACCTACAAGTATAATGAACAAGGTCAAAATAGGAACCTCAAATGGTTTTAATAGCTAGATAGGCAAAGATAGACCATGTTTAATAGTAGCACTCCGAAAATCAATGGATAGTATTAGCACGACACTTATAGATGAAGGAAATATTGATGAAACAAGAACCCTGACACGCAAGGAGGCTAAAACAACATATATGATGGGAATAAATTTGACGAAAAAATAACATAATAATTCTCGATTTTCTTGAAAATCAACTTTCCAAGAAGGAAGCAACAAGTTTAGCCAACATCTAATAGGATTTGAATCAACCTGAAACCCAAATTCAGATTAACTCAAGAACAAAAAAAGATTTGGTTGGACACAATAAAGAAAAATAATTTGACTAAATGTGGATATTTGGAGAACAAAATCAGATATGTTTAACTCAAAATGAAGTTAAACTCGCAACGATACCATGTTAGAATATTATAAATTTTATATAATAAACTTCTGTATATTACAAAGTGGAAAATCCTATTTATAGGGATATAAATAACTCTAAAAGGAAAGATTGTGTAATAATCACACAATCAACTATTAAGAGAAATAATTCTACACAACTGAAAAAGTATCATAGAGATTATTCTTTACAATCTTTTCATATCTTCAACACTATCATCTGCTATGTTTGTGTAATTGTTTTGTTGAGCATATATAAACTCCTCAAAATTGAGAAACGAATTTAGTTCATTAGAATTGGGAAAAAAAAATGTCCCACCTAAAAATGTAAATCTTATGATTGTTTAATTAGTTTAAAAAGAGTATTAAGACAAAAGCAGAAGTAATTCTCCCATTGAAATTGCTTCTCAAAAATTATACAGAACTGTTGCAAACACTTGCATGGGTTACACATTCACAATTTCCAGCTTAAGAATGTTTCGAATTCAGCAAAAAATCTTATAACTTTAGCAGCACCAGATAAACCTCACAGTCGTATACTACAGATATATAAACTTTCATGTGCAGAATAATTGTACATTAAACCCCTAAAATGAAATAAGATTAGTTCGTGGATCAGTTTGATCCTGTCTGAAGCATATTCACAGCAGAGAGTGCTATTGCAGAGAGCTGAAAAGTATCGCAATTTCTCTTTGTCAATGGAGAAACCACTCCTTTTTTCTCCTTAAATCCATCCTCACACGTCGTAGCATCATTTAGGATCGCGCTTAACTGTACATTAGCATCACCGTAGTGTCTTTCGTAGTAATATTTCATGGCCTGTTTAGCAGAGGAGATTGCATCTGAGAAAAGTTCAAAGCAATCACTCAAACACTGCTTTGTATATGAATCCCATTTATTGTTCTCGATCAAATTCTCGATATAAATCAGTGTATCTGTCACGTTGCTGTGTATTAATCTGATTGAAATCATCCCTAGTTCTTGTAAAGTGGCATTTTGGCTGGCTGGATCTGCCTGAAGGGAAGTTGTGCAGAAATTGTAGTTGATGTTTGGATCATTTTGTCCGAAAGTTTTGCAAGTTTGGTTGATTAAGTTCTGGGCCATCGCGCTATAGGATGTAATCGAGAAGGTAAGAAAGAGCATGGGAACAATGAAGAAGAGAAAGGCCTCATTTTTGCTTGGCTATTATGGTACGTTATGGCTGCTTGTTCTTGCATTATTTCTCACCTTATGACATGGTTTGTATAGCTGTTTTAGTAATGGGTTGGTACATGCAGTTGGGCCCTATTCTTTGATTGGAAATTTTTTCCAAGTTTGTTTGGAAATAACTGTCTTGACTTGGACAACCAAATTAAAGTGTTTGATATACATTTGTAATCTGTCATATAAATCTTTTTTATTTTTCTTTTTCTCAGTTTGTTACATTGTGTACTCATAAACTGATAAACAAGTTATTCTTGTTAATTTAGATAAATATTGAGTTCTCTTCTCAACATATTAAGCTTTTTCAGCTGAGATCATTACTATAGTTTCAAAGAACAGACAAAGAACTCACGGGGTTCAAATCTCAGTTGCCACTCATTGATGAAAATGATGTACATGTGATCAAGAAATGAGTCCAATACTCACCAGCTAAAATAATCTTGATTTAAAATATTCAACACTCTCGCGTTCAACTTCAGATGGTTGTTTTCATTAAACAAGTGGGATAATATCATAGCAAAATATCTAATTTAACTAATTCAATATAATCCTTCAGGCAGATGTAATATTCTTTACAGAGATTATAATTAATTAGTGATTCATAGAATGAATAATTTTTCGTATGCAATTACTTAAAAAATGGAATAGTTTGAGCTTTCTTTGGGAAGAATGGGTGAAATCCTTTGATCCCTTAAAAAGGAAAAAGAAAAAATTTTGTTCGATTACATCCACAAGGGATGAGTAGATAGTCGTCTATTTCTTAAAAATTGTCCAAACATCATGGGTTGTTATAAAAGTGTTATTGTGAAGGTACGTGGTTTTTAGTTCTCCACAAAGGTCGTTTCTTTATCACTATCTGAACTCCCATGCCGTCACCACTTAACGGAATTTGGGCCCCCTCCAATTTCTTGCTTGTACACATCAAACTACATCTCAAGCCCATGTTTAGCGTCCTAAAAGTATGCTTTATTTCTTGGAGAAAGCACTACATATTTCATAACGTGCCTATAAATTTTGTTCGCTCTAATGCACTAAACATGTCCATACTTATCATACAATCCAATAAAAGTGATTTCGAACTTGGTTTACTTACGGAATAAAGTAGCGAATGCCCTTACATAACGTTTTTATCGCAACTTCCTTCATCAAATTAGTGTAACATATGAAGCCCTTATAAAACCTGCGAAGATGGGACAGATCCTTACATTAAAATCTCAAAGCCCTTTTGTAGTTAATTAGCTGGTTCATAAGAAAATACAACTTTCAGGACAATTTAATACTCTCCCAAGGAAGTCTGCCATTCCCACCTCAAATAAGTACATGTAATTATTTTGAATTTTGTCAACAGAATATATTTTTCATGGATCTTCGAACTCGGAAGAGTAATTGAAGCAGTCTAGTTCACGTTGATTACATAACCGAGCAGATTTTAACCCCTTGAAGTTGATAGCAAAGTTCATCTTAGTGCGTGCCACAAATCAATCAAGTCCCTCTTCACCTCCACTGCTATCGCCAAACATTGCAGCCATTTTCATGGCAAGTTTTGCAGCGATTTCCCGTCTCTGGAAATCCGGCATTAACCTCAAACTGCTGCGCATATTCCCAATTTCAGACATCAACATTTCCAGATCCTCAATATCGTAAGTCTTAGACTCATCAAGTTCCGAAGTTCTGTCTGCTTCATGTGTATTGGGTGTTTTGTCCATGTCAAGCTCTTCCTGCAGCTGAGATGATGATGTTGACGGCTTGTACTCTTCTCCTGGCTTGTACTCTTCTCCGACAGATCCAACATCAATCTTGCGATCAAAGTTCTTAGGGTCAAGATTGCTTGCAGATGGTTCCCCAGTCCCTGTGACTGAAGCAGGACCATCTGCAGACATCCATACATCTGTGTCATCCCATGGTTCCGCAGAACCGGTAGATAAGACTTCGTATTCAAGTTCATACTCGGATTCTTCTTCTGATAAATCTGACAAAAAAGGTTATCCAAATATTCGGTTGAAGTATATTAAATCACTGATATAAATAACAATTCAAAGCATGACCATGACAAGGGAAAATTGTAAGACCTTCTTGTTCAGGTAATGTAGGTTCTTTTATCTCATCACCAGACTTCAAGGACATTCCAGGCCACATGTGAGCAGAGAGAGCTCCAAAGAGTCGTTCAACACCCTGTGAATCTCCATCTATGGACAGACCTGCAATGCAAAGTTATTGACAAACCTAAACCGTTTCTAACAGAAGTGCATAAGACCGAAAGATTTATATTCCAGCAAACACGCACTTTAGACAAATTCAAATTGTAAATATGTGTATACAGAATGCCTATAGAAGTTTAAAACTGAAAAACTGAGAATAGAATAATGACAGCGATACTCTCATTGCAAGCATACGTAACAGTGCAATATATCATGATGTGACACTGTCTAAAATTAAAAATATAAAACTGAAAGAGGGATTTGAAAGAAGAAGAGAAAGATGCACCTAATTACTCATGTTGCAAATTAAGGTAATGGATTTAGAGGAGAGGAGAAGATTAGTTGTGATATTGAGCCAGATCGCAGAGCAAGAATACCATTATGAGATTAAGGTCTTACATTTGTCAAAATCAGCATTAGATGCACATGCTTCAATGTATTCAATGTTATGTTCAATGCACCATTCCAAGCAAGACTTGGTAATCTCTGATGATGGTTCTTCATCTCCCAATAAACTACTCCCTTCAGATTCAGAAATCCCATAGTCCGCCATGTCTAGATGAGAACTGCCAGAAGATTCTTCGTGCTTCAGCAGGCATCTCCTGTATTCAGCATGAGCTGGATGATGAGGAAGAAGATCAACTTTGTTACCAATACATAGCAGTATATCGAATTTCCGAATATCAGTTTGCTTCACCCAATCTTTAAGAGCAGCAAACGAAGAGAGCTGTGGACAACGGCATAAAGAAGACGTGTAAAGAAGACGTGTAACGGTACTCTATGTTAAAAACAGTCGAAGAAATGAGATAGAAGTTTCAGAAATTAATCTGCACAAAAGAAGAAGCTAAAGGGCAAGGCTTACATCATTAACATCGAACACCATCACCAAGGCAGATAACTTATCAACCATTGGCAGGCTCGCAATAGAGAACTCGTCGTGAAGATGAGCCATCCAAACCGAAACATCAGCTGTATAGTACTTTGTGTTGATTGTCCACCTGTTTAAGAAACCAGGTCCAAAGATATTGTTAAATGGAGAAAAATCCTCTTAAATAGAGGAGCTAATTATCATTCATTGGATACTTGGTGTGTACTTTGCTGCTTGGAACTTACCCATAGGCAAGTAACTTCGATGATGGATTATGGGCATCTTCAAAATCAATGGGAAACAGTCCTGTATTTAAAATCTTTGAAATGAGTGGTCTGTGTATCAAGAAAATTTTCTACAATTCTACAGAAGCAGAGCTACAAATTCATCACTGTTAAAGCACATAATTAAATGCGTGGAGTATACTTGTGTACCAAAATTAGGTTATGACATTTCAAAATATTACCATGATGTTACATAAAACATTTCATAGTTCATACTATTTAGTAACTCATCACTGTCCAAGCTAGCAGGTTTCATGCTAAGCTTAAAGTTAAAAAAGATTGTCACAAACGAGGATGGATGCAGCCAGAAAAAAGACTGATAATGAAGAGGAACAACCACATATAGTACTAATGAAATGATACGGAACATATCTTCATCATACCATAACTTTTCTAGTTTCTAATTTTTTTTGGGTAAACAAGCCTCAGTTGCTGAGAGAAAAAACCGCATAAAAGATCTATCTGCTATTGCTTTCTCTCCACACTTTGCATTTTGCTCTCTTGATAGGGAACAATCACACCCAAAGAACCCAGGAAACAAGAAGAGAAGGAACTCTAAACAAATGGCACTGGTTTCATCCCCCCCCCCCCCCGGGTTAGAATGTGAAAAATAATTCAATCAACGCTATCTTCAAATGAAAATTGCCATAAAGGATTCAAGACGTAGAATTTCCAAAAATATCAGCTCCAGTTCCTTCATTGTTTTTCCTTAATAAACAACTATAACTTTACCCTTGACTTGAGGGTTATCACCATTAGACCATTATCCACCCGTCATGCCTGTTGTCGAGTCATGACCCAACAAACAATGAATGGCAGAAAAGCAGTCATCCAGATGTTTCACAACCAACAAACATGCCTGAATCACCAGCCTGCTCATGAGCAACTGAGGCACCTCTTTTGATTATTGTTAGTGTCTCCAAATTCCATATTCAAGATTCTGACATAGTACATAATTGGAACTCGAGGAGACATATGAAAGTCTTTGACACTTCAAATGTCTAGATTGTATGAATAGTTTTTATTAATCGAAAAGCCTTTTACCAACAAAGCATATTGAATTTTTCTCCAGTTGGGACTTTGAACCGAGGTCTTTAATTCTCAGGTTCAAAAGCACAAATCTTTGAACTTTTTATCTGTTCTGCTTAAAAATTTCACTAAGAATTTGTCTAAGGCTCTGGGCCTAAGATCTCCACATCTCTTCACATAATCTCCTGCTCCAGTGCAATCTATGTCAGATCATCATATATTTCCCCACTGCTTCCTTTCCTTGTCTACTCATTCACATGATCCAAATTCCCTTTTAATGTTTTTCAATGACTTAACTGCTAGTAATTATTCATTAACTTAGAAACCAGATTAACAGAGGGTATCATATTCTTCGAATGTGTAGTGTTCCTTACTTTAAATCAATCGTGTAAATTCATCCATTAAGAGTTAAAATCATCAATAAATAGAAAGAAAACCAATCTAGAGTAAGAAACTTACGAGAAAGGAGGGTCCGTTTACCAACGCTCTGGGATCCGACCATGATAACTCCAGGTCTCATCCCCAGGGTTTCCATATCCATTTTCACCTCCTCCTGTTCTTATTTTGCTCGAGTGGTTTAGCCTTCGGGTCTTTGAGTCAAGGAAAAGGAAAGGAGGCACCTGTCAAATGCTTTAAGAAGAAATCACTTTCTGGAGTATCCACATCTCGACATTAATAATAAACGCATAAACTGGTGCTTGCTAGTCACTACTGCAAAAGGAGTTGTGCAGCCAGACAAGGCCGGTTTTGTGATTGTCGGGGCCCAAGGCGAAGTCCTTAAATTAGGCCACCCGAGAAAATCAACGTAAATACAAAACTCAACGGTGCATTATGCGACTTATTGTTAACTTAAAACTAACATTAAAACAACAACCATATATATTTTAGAAAAGATTTATATTATAAAATAACAAAACCAACAATATTTCAAATAATTAGTTAAATACTATTCTTTGAATTAATGCAATTTCATTTCGTTTCCTTTTTCTCTTTTGAGCACCAAACTCGTATTTAGGAGGCATAGTGTATGGGTCTATATGTAATGCCCAATGATTAACCTAGATAATAATTACAAAATATCTCATTCATCTCACAATTATAGTTTTCAATATAGTTACTACGTGCACCTGTACAATTGTTCATCCTACAATAACCAATCATAAAAGCCAACCAAGCCGCAATTATATAAGCCGACAAGACTTCATACATTTACCAATCTCTTCAATAATAAGTTAGGATAAGTCATTGCTTACCTGCGAAATAGAATTTCGATGAAAATTGTAGAAATACACCTTTGAGAATTCCACCGTCACAAACTTATGAGCCTGAAATAAGATTTTAACATAAAATACCAATACAAATATGAACATAATCATCAAACTTAGAAAAATAACAATTGCACAGGCACATTTAATCGAACTTAAGGAAATAACACATTTAATAAGAACTAATCACAATTAAAACATTGTCGTCGACAAAATAAATTACTCCAAATTTATCTTGCGTGTTAGGGCAACAAACACACAGAAGCTATTTGCCTATTTACATAAATTTATACCTTCTAAAATTTTTATCTTGAAATGCCTTAGTGAATTAGCAAGGCAAACAACTCAAAAGAAACCACTTATCTACTTCCTATTTCTTCATGGAAAGGAACAATTGTCCAACATTCTTCTAGTCTTTCACTTATATACTTCTTCGATTTCACATAGCCACGACTAATCCACTACCCACTCCTTCCTTTCCTTACGAGTTACGACACGGTAACCATACAAGTAAAGCAACAGTTATTTGCAAATCAAGGCCTCAACTACGTCACTGTTCTGTAACCTTCATAGTCGAGGCACTAACGGACATTTTTGTTAAAATTCCAACGCTTTGTATACCCAAGAAATTAATCTCACTCAAGCAATTCAAATCCAAAGCATTTAAGAGTATAATCACTCACAATTCACAAATTTCCTGTTTTCTTTGTCTTCATCCCAGTAATCTTCCTGCAATTACAGAGTAGTAGAGTACAGACCATCTGCAAAGTGCAAAGATAAAGCTAAAAAACAATATTGTAAGATTTAAAATTTTTCATTTCATGTGACCAACTGTCCAGTGACCATGTCAACAAATCTGTAGGCACTAGGCAGGCATGAGGCACCGAAACGAAAATGGGACAATCCCATTTGGAAAAACATGATAAAGACGAGTTCTTTACTTATTGCTTAATACAATGAAAACCCTTTGGAAAAACATGATTAACAACAAACCTGTTTCCAGATTCCTAATTCTTCGTGTAAATGATGGTGTGTTCTTCCTCAGTGATTGAAGTTTCCTCGTTTGTCCAATCCAGACAACAGTGACGAACCGGCGTCCGGAGCGACCAGCGGCTGACGGGCGGAGTGACCGGAGGGTGACCGGAGTCGCGGAGACGAGACTGAGACCAAACGAGCAGGCCTTCGGATTACGGAATTGGGAATTCCAGATTTGGGAATTTTGGATAAATGGATTGTGTATATATAAGTTGGGTAGGGTGAATGGATTGAGGGGATATGATTTGGGCTTGTATGTTGTGGGCTGCTGTTGGATAATTGGGTCTGGGTTGTCTGGCCTTGTTTTCATATATATATATATATATCTAATCTAATCTAATCTAACTATATTATAAGAGTGGGTTTTGGGTTACTGTTCACAAGTCGATTGGCCATCTAAGTTGAGGCGAGTTGAGTGAGCCATGTTAGCTGAGCCATTTGGAAGAGTGCTGTCAGCTGTGGTTCCAGAACATTCACGTGACCGCAATCATTTTCATTTCTCTTTCTTCTCTGTTTTTTTTTTTTTTTTTTTTTTTTTGTTATAGTTATACAGTTAATGGTCACAAATTCGTAATTATTGGTCACAAGTTTATTTATCGATCACATATCATCGAATTAATTGATTACAGATTATTAAGAGGTCACAAATCAAAAATTTTGGAGGTCGCGGATTATTTCAAGGTCACAAATAAAAAATTTACATGTCACAGATCAAAAAAATTACAACTCACAGAGTCACATATCTTTAAATTTATTGGTCACATATTCTAAATAGTTGGTCACATGTACCAAAAACCCCACCACCGATCCCAGAACAACACTTCACCACGGGTGGTTACGAAATTCCACGACGATTCAATTCGAGCTTCGATTCGACCCTTGGTTTCACTCGACCTCTCTACAATTTCGCCGATGTAAGTTTCTGCTTTCCTTTTTTTTTTTTAATTCAATTTTAAAGACGAAAATACTGATTTCAAGGTGATGATGTTACTTGGCTAAGTGCTTTGTTGGCTAGCCACAAACAGTTGCTTGAATGGGTTGAAAGAAAAGATGTGGCAATCTGATGGTGGAGTGGCAGAGAGCTTGATGGCAGCGCTTCGGAGAGCTTTGGCAGTTCACCGACAAGGAAGCCACTCAAGGAGAAAACAAAAGGGTTAACCTCTGTAAATTTACATGTTTATATTTTGCTTTGCTTATTTTTTTATTTCTATTTGGTTAATTATTCCAATAATTACATTTGGTTAATTATTCCAATAATTTATATTTGTCTAAGTATTTAAAGGTTCAGAATTTGTGTTTGGGACAGAGTTTATAGTTTTATTTCTACGTCTTAGCACCTTTGTTTTGCGAGTGATGCTTTTGGATACATACAATATCAATGATGGATTAGACTTGCCAAAAATGGATTTTCGATAGGCATTGATAAATGATAACTTTGATGAATAAAGTTATCATGAGAGTGACAAAGAGCTTCTAAACCGACAAGATACTTTTACATATCATATTATGACAAGGATTATGACCAGGTCGGACGAGATAATTAGCCCTTTTTTCCCTCTTAGTTTCTACTCCTTAAACTGAAAAGCTTTTTCATATTGTATCTGCATTGTTTGGGCAAGAGACGTGATATTTGAGAATACAACAGAGCAATGAACATTAGGCAGGTAGCCTCTGACCTATCAGTCTTTTATCATTGTAGTTTCAAAGGTTATCAGGATACTCTTCTGGTGCACTCATTGAGGCAATTTTATCGCGATTGCCAAATATACAGTACCATTGATTTCATCTTCGGAGATGCATCAGCAGTTTTTCAAAATCGTGACATCTTTCTAAGAAGGCCAATGGACCGCCAGGCCAACATGATAACTGCACAGGGAAGGGATGATCCAAATGAAAACATGGGAATTTCAATCGTCAATTCTCGGGTGGCACCTACATCTGGTTTTCATGCTGTTAAAGGTTGTTTCAGGAATTATCTAGGGCGGCCGTGGAAGAAATACTCAAGGACTGTTCTTGTAGACGGATTTAGATGGCTTCATTGATAAAAAAGAATGGGGGGGGGGGAGATTTTGCCCTTGCAACAATATATTATGCAGAGTATATGAATACAGGAACTGGGGCTTCAACACAAAATAGAGTAAAATGGCCTGGTTTTCATGTTCTGAAGTATAACCAGTACGACAGTCCCTTTACAGTGAATAATTTCATCCAAGGAGACTGGTGGATTCCATCCATTGGTGTGCCATTTTGGCCTAAAATTTAAATCCCTAGTTAATGTTAGAGAATGTTTGGCCTAGCTACAGTTAAATAACAAAAAGTCATTGCAATTTAGCAATGAAAAACATTGAATTGAAAATATTATGTATAAAAATCCAACACATTCAAAACATTAACTTTGCCTTCAAAATAAACCATTCCATGCACTGCATGGACTGCCCACTAGTATATATAAAAGAAGAAGAGTGGGAAAAATTCATATATAAGGTGTATTATTTACACCAATTTACAAATCGGGTACAAAGTTTAAAAATTCAAAATTCAGTTTTCTGTATAATTAATTAAAAATATTTATTAATTAAATATAATAAAGTCACAGTTATACAGTTAATGGTCACAAATTCGTAATTATTGGTCACAAGTTTATTTATCGATCACATATCATCGAATTAATTGATTACAGATTATTAAGAGGTCACAAATCAAAAATTTTGGAGGTCGCAGATTATTTCAAGGTCACAAATAAAAAATTTACATGTCACAGATCAAAAAAATTACAACCCACAGAGTCACATATCTTTAAATTTATTGGTCACATATTCTAAATAGTTGGTCACATGTACCAAAAACCCCACCACCGATCCCAATCCAGAACCAATCTTGGTCACAAATCACCACCGCGCAATTGTCGCTTGCACCACACCATCAATTGCACCGCGACGCACCAACACCGTCAACAAAACAAACATCAATCCAGCAAAAAAATCACCACCACCATCACCATCAACATCACACCACCAGCAATTCAAATTATGCCTAGTTAACAACCCACTCCACTACGGACACCAATAAAACACCACATCGCCACCCGAAACAACCACCAAAAATACCACCACAACTTGAAACCACCATCACCAACTACAACATCCTCGCCAGCCCGATCGTTACCACAACCATCGCCATTACCTGATAGAATGCTATCTCTCCACCCGAAACAACCACCAACACTTGGAAACATTACCAGAACCACTACCAATACCAATTGTAGCACCTCCGCCAACACCACTGTGGCCAAAACTACCACAACCATCGCCTTCAACACCATCATTTGCAAAACACAAAAGACCACGCCAAAACTCGAATATCCACAACGCAAACCACCCACAACATACCGAATAAAAAAAATTACTAGAGGCAACGACTGCGAGGCATAGCGACGCTCGATCTATATCCAGTATGGGAGGCGATGTTGCGCACGTCAGTAGCAGGGTCTTGAAGTGAGGCGCCGTGGCGCACAAAGATGTTGTCGTAGCAAAGCGCGCTGCACTGCAATACTGCTTCACCATACGAGCGGACACAATCGGTGGTCACGTCATACCGGAGGACAAGCAGCGACGCCAGAATAAAGAGGTGTCAGGTGGGTGAAGAGAAAGGGATAAAGAGGTTCAGAATAATTTAGGGGTAAATAGCGATTTTGAAGGAGACATTCTGGCTTGTGCAAAACCCTCGAGAGGCAGTGAGGTTGCGCCGTCGTGAATTGTTGTCGCCGGTGGCAACGGTGGTGATTTATAGTAGAGATAAGGGAGAGAATATAGATGGTAGAGAGAGAAAGATTAGGGTTGAAATTGAATTTGGGTGAAATATTTAATATTTAAATGATTAAATCACCCGATTTCTGAATAATGTAATTTTGGCCCTTATTTTTGAATTGTAATGTTTAAAGCCCTGATATTATGTAATTTCCACAAAAATTCTAGGTCAAAATTAGGCCCCCGCCGGTCTTGGGCCTCATGCCTCATTGACCTTGCCTCAAGACCAGGCCTGCAACCAGGCACAACATATGTGTGTTTTTGTATCCATGGAGAAAAACAGTTTAATTAGATAGCAAAGTCTAAATACATAATTGATATTTCAATGATGCACCAAAGTGCTCAAAATGTCATTATTAGATATATAAATAAAAATCGAAGGTAATAGGTATAGTTGACTAGTCATAAGATTGCTCAAATTTTCATTTAATCTAAACGCTTGAGGTGATTTCAGCTACGTGATGGTAACTTGATCTTCGTATAAATGGACCTAACTCGTGTGGACAACTCAAAGTACAAATTCATTTTCCCGAAAACCCTTGTTCTCTAGTTTTGGTAACCATCAACATAGCATCAGAACTAGATACCATACCTTCAACCCAAATCCAATTGCATTAAGTAAACCCATCTAATAAATAGATTAACCATGAAAATTCACTTCAAGTGGTATAAAATTGAATCCCTTTTTGGAATTGTGATATATTTTTTTCGAAATATTACAACCACCTAATCGTTAAATCTTAGAAAACGAACCCACATATTGCCAAATCAGTGAAAAATAAAGATGACCACACTATCATATCCACCCAAATTTCTTCGAACTTGTGCGCCAAAAGCCCAAGAAGCTTGGGTACATAAGAATTTCTTCGAATCCCCACCAAGAAAAAATCGAGGAAATCCCAAGATTCCAACTTTTTCATTTACCAAATACATATATTATCAAAAATCAAAGAAATGCAACTACAAATTATGTTCAATCATACATCCAACCTATTCTTAAATTCTCATAGATATTAAAACTCAATCAATACTTAGCTCATCGAGGGTAACGAGTATAGTTCCATTCTTACTACTACAAGCCAATAAATAAAGGCATGGATTCCACACAAGCCCACAAAGACGAAACTACAAACTTGAAAATACCTTTTGAGTCTTTGGCTTAAAAATTCCGAATTGTCGACTTCTCCTCTTCCCCCATTGATGCCAGCCAATTACCGAATGTTTAATGTTTAATTTCGCCCAAAGAGATCATAGAATAGTCGAACATAGTGCGCAAGAGTAGGAATGACAATGGGCCGAGCCGACATGGATTCCACACAAGCCCACAAAGACAAAACTACAAACTTGTAAAATACCTTTTGAGTCTTTGGCTTAAAAATTCCGAATTGTTGACTTCTCCTCTTTCCCCATTGACGCCAGCCAATTACCGAATGTTTAATGTTTAATTTCGCCCAAAAAGATCATAGAATAGTCGAACATAGAGCGCAAGTGTAGGGATGGCAATGGGACGAGCCGAGCCGAGCCCACGAGCCGCTCGCGAGCTCGTGATTTTCTTAATTTCTTTTCTTTTTTTGTGGTAAATTGCACATTTTTGGACAATTTTTTTAAAAAAAATCATATTTGTGGGACATGTGACCACGAGCCGCTCGTGGGATTGAGCCCCTGCTCGGCTCGAGCTTGTCATTTGACGAGCCCGAGCCGCTCGACTCGTTTGACATCTCTACGTAAGGGATCTCAATCAATTGATTCAGAACCAAAATTTGACCCTGTGGGTGGGCTGCACTTTAATATTGTTGGAATCTTTAAAAGTTTTTGGTTTCAACCCAAATCCAATTGCATTAAGTAAACCCATCTAATAAATAGATTAACCATGAAAATTCCCTTCAAGTGGTATAAAATTGAATCCCTTTTTGGAATTGTGATATATTTTTTTCGAAATATTACAACCACCTAATCGTTAAATCTTAGAAAACGAACCCACATATTGCCAAATCAGTGAAAAATAAAGATGACCACACTATCATATCCACCCAAATTTCTTCGAACTTGTGCGCCAAAAGCCCAAGAAGCTTGGGTACATAAGAATTTCTTCGAATCCCCACCAAGAAAAAATCGAGGAAATCCCAAGATTCCAACTTTTTCATTTACCAAATACATATATTATCAAAAATCAAAGAAATGCAACTACAAATTATGTTCAATCATACATCCAACCTATTCTTAAATTCTCATAGATATTAAAACTCAATCAATACTTAGCTCATCGAGGGTAACGAGTATAGTTCCATTCTTACTACTACAAGCCAATAAATAAAGGCATGGATTCCACACAAGCCCACAAAGACGAAACTACAAACTTGAAAATACCTTTTGAGTCTTTGGCTTAAAAATTCCGAATTGTCGACTTCGCCTCTTCCCCCATTGATGCCAGCCAATTACCGAATGTTTAATGTTTAATTTCGCCCAAAGAGATCATAGAATAGTCGAACATAGTGCGCAAGAGTAGGAATGACAATGGGCCGAGCCGACATGGATTCCACACAAGCCCACAAAGACAAAACTACAAACTTGTAAAATACCTTTTGAGTCTTTGGCTTAAAAATTCCGAATTGTTGACTTCTCCTCTTTCCCCATTGACGCCAGCCAATTACCGAATGTTTAATGTTTAATTTCGCCCAAAAAGATCATAGAATAGTCGAACATAGAGCGCAAGTGTAGGGATGGCAATGGGACGAGCCGAGCCGAGCCCACGAGCCGCTCGCGAGCTCGTGATTTTCTTAATTTCTTTTCTTTTTTTGTGGTAAATTGCACATTTTTGGACAATTTTTTTAAAAAAAATCATATTTGTGGGACATGTGACCACGAGCCGCTCGTGGGATTGAGCCCCTGCTCGGCTCGAGCTTGTCATTTGATGAGCCCGAGCCGCTCGGCTCGTTTGACATCTCTACGTAAGGGGTCTCAATCAATTGATTCAGAACCAAAATTTGACCCTGTGGGTGGGCTGCACTTTAATATTGTTGGAATCTTTAAAAGTTTTTGGGCTGGGTGGCTTTGAGCCCAATGCCAAATTTTCGACCGTCTTGAATATTTTTATTTAAGTTATATATTTTCAATTTAAAATCTATTTTAAAAATGGAGGGTATTGAGAATATTTTAATCTCCATCCCATTTCTTGCAAATCCCAAAGATATGGTGGTTGATAATGGCGCCAATTGAATGATAAATAACATTACTAAAAACATGAAGCCTTTTTTGAGCCTTATTTTGGAGGAAAAAAATGAATTTTTGAATAGTGTATTGATGGAAAAATGTGTGATTAAAAAATTTAAAAATTTTGAATTTACGCGTAATATTATTTTATTGAAGAATGTGTGGTTGAAATAATGTCAAAATATTGTAGAAAAATACATTTTTTTTTCTAAATAATGGGACTCAAACAAGCTGGAAAAAGGAAGCATATGACTCTCTCTTTTTCTTTTTTCTTTTTTCCCCTATTAACTTGTCAAACTCTCAATGCTACCATTCTCCTTTATGATGAAGATGTGTCTTGATTATCTTATTAATCATCACCAAACCTTGCGTAAATTTAACTTCTACTCTTCTCATTAATTGCTAGTCACACATTCTCTTCATTTGAAATTCAAGTTATTTGGGATTACATATATTTCGTGAGAAGTAACGCAAGACAAAATCCTGACCTTAAAACTATTATATGACTATTGACTAAATCAAAGAAAAATGTTTTTCATTGTTTTCTTTTCCAATCAAATTGACGGGCTAATTCTCAAGTGAGAATGTGCAATTCTCCTTGTCATTCCATGTTATTATTGAAAGATTGACTTTGATGTCTATCGCATTTACGATCATTCAAATGAAAGTACCGTTTATGAGAAAAAAAATGAAAAAAATGTAAAACAAATGTTCAAACCCACTCAAAAAAAAAAAAAAAGGAAAAAAATTTGTTACAGAAAAGGGAGAACTAGAAAAAGATAGAGAGAATTCCCATGCCTAAAAAAAGGTATCCAATTTCAAATATTACCGGAGGAAAGTTGCACTTTTATGAATTTTTGAGGTTCAAATTGTCAATAAACCAAATTCTAAAACTCCCTTCTTCTCAGTCTCACTCCCTTCCAAAACCCAGCCAGATAAGGAACAAAACCTCGTTCCTCATTTCAATAAAAGGGGAAATCCCCTTTCACCTACCAAACAACCTATTCACTCTGAAAATTGGCTACAAAAATGGCAAACCTAAGAACAGCAATGGATGCTGCATTTTGGGACCTAAATATATCAACCCCACAAGCTCTTGATGGCATTTCCAGGGCGGTGCCTGGGGAACCCATACCATTGGATTTTACCAGGGCTAGTAAAGCCCTAAGAATCCAACAGCTCTCTTTCCTTGGACATGGGTTTCCTTTGGGGATTATCCCATCTTACTCCCCCTCCGCCAATCATAAAGAATTGGGATCTTTTGCCCTCCAGTCTCTTCTGGGCAAGGCCGCCTTCGGCAACTGGTAAAACTCGTAACCCAAAGCACATTTTCAGATTTTTCAAGTGCATATATGTCTAAATATCAGTTATGTTATTATAATTGTTTTTTGGGATATTGGGTTCAGGGAAAAAAACTGTTAAAAATATTAGAGATTTCAGATTAATATAATTGTACATCCCTGTCATGTGTCCTGTGCCCGTGTGGAGGCGTTGGAGCTGCAACTTTTATAGAAAATTTGTGGAATTGAGCTTTCTTCTCTATGTAGATTGCGAGGAAGTAAAAAAAAAAAAAAAAAAAAGAATAGAAACATTACCAGAACCACTACCAATACCAATTGTAGCACCTCCGCCAACACCACTGTGGCCAAAACTACCACAACCATCACCTTCAACACCATCATTTGCAAAACACAAAAGACCACCCCAAAACTCGAATATCCACAACGCAAACCACCCACAACATACCGAATAAAAAAAATTACTAGAGGCAACGACTGCGAGGCATAGCGACGCTCGATCTATATTCAGTATGGGAGGCGATGTTGCGCACGTCAGTAGCAGGGTCTTGAAGTGAGGCACCGTGGCGCACAAAGATGTTGTCGTAGCAAAGCGCGCTGCACTGCAATACTGCTTCACCATACGAGCGGACACAATCGGTGGTCACGTCATACCGGAGGACAAGCAGCGACGCCAGAATAAAGAGGTGTCAGGTGGGTGAAGAGAAAGGGATAAAGAGGTTCAGAATAATTTAGGGGTAAATAGCGATTTTGAAGGAGACATTCTGGCTTGTGCAAAACCCTCGAGAGGCAGTGAGGTTGCGCCGTCGTGAATCGTTGTCGCCGGTGGCAACGGTGGTGATTTATAGTAGAGATAAGGGAGAGAATATAGATGGTAGAGAGAGAAAGATTAGGGTTGAAATTGAATTTGGGTGAAATATTTAATATTTAAATTATTAAATCACCCGATTTCTGAATAATGTAATTTTGGCCCTGATTTTTGAATTGTAATGTTTAAAGCCCTGATATTATGTAATTTCCACAAAAATTCTAGGTCAAAATTAGGCCCCCGCTGGTCTTGGGCCTCATGCCTCATTGACCTTGCCTCAAGACCAGGCCTGCAACCAGGCACAACATATGTGTGTTTTTGTATCCATGGAGAAAAACAGTTTAATTAGATAGCAAAGTCTAAATACATAATTGATATTCCCTAGTTATGCAACTAATGCATGCAGAAGCTTTTGTTGAATCTATTACTGATTCAATTCTACATTATACAGTATTCTGTTTTTGTTTTATGACATTACAAAATGTCTTCATAAATAGATTTTTCCTCATATTTCTCGAATCTTTCATTAGGTCTATTTCCTCTGGCCAAAGACACACCCTCTGAGCAACTTTCTGGGGTTCCTTTGTTAAGTAAACCTTTGCTAAAACATATTTTATCTCTTTATTTTCCAAAATTTGATGAATTACGAACTGTCATATATATATATATATATATATTAGTTGATATCTTCTATATACAAGTTTGCTGCTAGGAGTCCCTAGAGTCGAATCAATAATCAAAAGGAAGTGGAATCGGTGATGGAGTTAGTCTTGTTACCATCACCATCACCGGATCAGTTCGGGTTGTCGCATGACGCCCTCAGAGCCCCCGAGGAGGAAGGGGGGTGACTTGAAGGGTATTCCACCTAAGGTTCTTTTTTCTTTACTGGAGTTGCCTGACCGCGAGGAAGGCCCTAGACGAGTGATTGACTTGTTGCCTGGTAGGCCGAGAGTAATACACTGTTACAAGAAGGGCTAAATGACTTTGAATCCGCCCGTGCCAAAGATATATAAGAGGTGTCTTGTGAAATAAGAACTCCCATAGTTAAACCATTGCCGGAGAAAGAAATAAGATGAGTAGTAATCCAGGAAGAAGGACATCCCCTGAAGTGAAGAAAAGTCTGTAAAAGTTTGTGGATCCCTGCATGAAAACTTCTGTCAAATCATTTCAAATCTCATTTTTGCTGAGGACATCCCACCACCTGATCCAAGATACCTGTTGTAAAAACTGTCATGTATATATTAGTTTGATATCTGCTATAATTTTTTCTATGCTAATACTTTTTGCTCAGTTATGTTAAAAATAAATGCATCTCACCTTCCATTTGTATATATAAATGTTAATGTACTAATCTATGAGGGTGGCTTTCATTGTGTAGGTGGCTTGGATTAATTGGACAATTTCGTCCCAAGAAGTTAATATCTTCTATCAGCGCAGAGATACGCGGTGCAGATGAATGGGAGCTGCCTTTAGTTAAAGATGTAGCAAAGCATTTCCTAGACAAATCACTTTATGCACTTGGCCTATGCTCTCAAATATCGTTAACATCATCATCATCCTTACTGTTGAGCACTGAAAAACACGGTGAGAGGAAGGGCCGCCGCACCAGAGCTATGCTTCTACACAAGGCAAGATCTTGACTGCTAGTTTCTTCCAGTCATATTATAATAGGGGAATCCAAATCCAAACTTTTGTAGGAACCTTATCTAGAAAAAGATAATAAAACTAATCACAAGTGAACAAACATAAAAATAGTGGCAAAACTAACACATGCTGTTGCTTTCAAGTATGAAAGCATTCAGCAACTATTGTCTTTAAACTAGTCTTATTACTTTCCCTTCCTTCAGAGTTGATTCTTAAGAGAAGCGTATAAATACATTTAGGCACGTTCTTTTCCTATGAACTTAGCATTCAGTTTCTTTTGTCACTGTGAGAGGTAAAAATGTAAGCATTTATGCTTCTCTCATTTTCATGAGTACAGGAGCATGTTTTGTGATCTAATTTAAAATAAAAAAAAAAAAAAAAAAAAATTTTCCAATCAGTATCCTTAGACTGTTCATCCCTTGTTTCTGAATCTGGATTGCGATATCGTTTTGGAATCCATAGAAATAGTTGTCCTCCTCATGCTGTTGATTCCTCTGATAGCGAGACACCACTTACTTTAATGCCTGGGGTGTGTGTCAAAGCCGCCTTTTCTTATGAAAAGAACAAAGACCTGTGGAGGCAAAAGGAAAAAAAAGAGGATGTCATAATAGAGACAGACCAGGGCCGATTTTGGCGACCTTCATATGATATTCGTCTCAGAGAGCCTCATGCAGCGGTATCTGGAATTATAGGTAATTTCGACGTTTCTCAGAATTCTCTTATTGTTAATTCATGTGTTCTATATTTAATCTATCTGTATGAATGCAATTTAGTTGGCTTTTGTATGTTGAATTTGCAAGGTGTCGAGTCCAATGCTGCTGAATTTTTATCTTGGCTTCCAACATCGGGAATATGACTTTGCTGTTGTTGGATGCTCTTTTTATCTGCATAATCCTTTAGTTTAGATATTTTTGGGGAATGGCCTGCGATCTTCTTATACAATTGGGGCAACTGATTCATTTTAGAAACAAGAATGATCAATTTTGAGATGTTGGGGGGTTTTTGTATGAACTGTGTTGATAGTATATATATTTTGAGCCTGTTGATACTTTCCTTAGGATATTTGAAAATGATCCTACTCTGGCTTCTGAATTTTCAAGAAATTATTTCCTAGAGATGTGCCCTTGGATTCTTGTTTTTAGAATATATATTTGAGAAAATTGCAGCAGCAGTTTGTAACCTGTCCAATTTTTGTAGATTTTACCCTAACATTCAGTTTGTGCCAACAAAGATTCCTAACCTTTCAAAACTATGCACTTTAGATCTAAATGGATGGGACCGTTAGTTGACCAATAGTCAAAAGATTGACCTAATTTTGATCAATTTTAAAAGGTTAAAATAGTAAAATTATATTTTATATAATAAAATAATAAAATTTAAAATTTAAAAACCAAAACCTTAATAAAAGATCATCTTCTCCACGCCACCCCAAAAACCAAACCCAATAGAGAAACGGCTCCGCCATCGATACCATTGCTCAAATCGTCGGACTTACACATTATCGGAAAGCCCGACCCTAACTCCGACGGAACAAGCCAAAATGACGCAGCAACAACAGCTGCTCGCACAACCTAAAACTGTCGGCAACTCACTTTCCGGCCACTCTCAACCTAAGACCAACATACTGGTAGATTCCCCTCATCATGGCGCATCTACTCATGGCCACCAAACACCTACTCTACCACCCAATCAGCAATTGCAGACAAAACTCGCGCACGCAATCAACACGCAGATTTTAGATGCAGATTCCAACGGCGGTGGTCTATCCCATGATCGTGGACCACCCCTGTCAGTATCCTCTCATCATGGCCAAGCTATTCCGCCCATGGGTTTTCATCAATTTTGTACGAATCATGCAATTGATTCCAGAGCAGTTCGAACGTAAACAGGCTTAGATTCCCTTCCAATTGAGGCTTCAAAACTGATTCAATCTTCGAATCAACATGGGGGAATGATTACTGAATGCCAAACGACCATGGGAATACCTTCAATTCAGCTAATTCAACGTCCGAGCTCGAGCGCATATATTGAGCATATTCAATCTGGACAAACAATCAATGCACTTTTTTGGTGTGTGGATTCTATGATGGTGGTGTTAAGGTTTTGGTATGGTATTTGATGATGGTTGTGCCGGCGAAGGGGAGACTGTGGTGACACCACCGTCGGTGAAGGGGAGGCTGTGTTGGGGATGGTTGCCGACTGGTGGACATGCTAATGGTTTTTTTTTTTTTTTTTTCCTTTTTTCTTTTTCCTTTTTAGTTTACTTTGTTTGTTCTATTTTTGGTTTTTAAATTATTTTATTTTATGTATAAAATAATAAAATTACCATTTTACCCATTTCAATTTAGTCAAAATTAGTTGAAGTCCACTTTTGTTAGTCAACTAACAGTCATCCATCATTTGGAACCCAGCTGCATATTTTTGAAAGGTTAGGGACTTTCTTTGGCACAAATTGAAGGTATGGGTAAAGTCTACAAAAATTGGAAAGGTTAGAGATCGTTGCTGCAATTTTCGCTATATATTTTTGCTCAAAGTTTGATTATCTCTGAAACTATAAGGCTTTTTCGAATGGTGACAATTGAATATCCTGTAAGTATCTTTTATCTATTGTTTGTTTGGATTGTAATTCGTGGGCACACGTTTTCCTACTACCTGGTCGTATTGTGATGATTTTTCCTACTTTTATCATGTTATATTCTGTTGCCCCTTTTTACATATCTAGGGGGTACTTGTGCGGCATGGTTTGGAGGTGGAAAACATTTGCCCGCCGTTGAGTCAACGGAAGGCGCAGACAGCATTTCTTCAGGTGCTAAGAGTAGAAGTTGTTTTGGGGTCGATTTATTTGGCTCAGCTTGCTACACTTTTCAACATGGAAAGTTCAGAGAGCTGTTTGGAGACCTCACCAGAGTAGACGCTCGCCTGGATATTTCTTCAGCTTCAACTTTAGCCAAAAAAGTTTCAAACCTTTTCCGCAGTGCATCGAATAATGGTGCACCAAATTTACTGTCTTCTATTGGACTTAATTTGATATTTCAGCAGCAGGTAAGCTATATTTTTCTGCATTCTTCTATTATAACATAACATTTTTACACCCTTAAGATTATTAGAAACTCGTATTAGGGAGTTGGTACTGTTTTCAGTTCTATAAATTGACTGGAGAGGAGAGATTGGTTTTACAAAGTCGGCCATATTGTAGAAAATAATTAATTGATGTGATAAATATGAATGCGGAAAATTGTTGTAAAATAGATGATGCTGTATCCTCTGGGATAAAGTAAGGTTGTTTGTAATTTTGCAGGTTGCTGGCCCCATTGTTTTTCGAGTAGATTCCAAGTTTTCGCTCGATTCATCTTCCGGAAGGCACGGCCCACAACTGGAAGATCTGGTATACAGCTTGAATTACTCTTTAAGGCTCCTAAGGTCTGGGAAGGTGGTCGCATGGTATTCTCCGAAGAGGAAAGAAGGGATGATTGAGCTACGACTGTTTGAATTCTAACTCTTGCCTCTAAATCTTTACGTAGTTTAGGGCAGTTTTAGATTTTAAATACCATTCGTGTTACTGTCTTGTGGTGGGAAACTTATTCTGGCTAGTGTCTCACTTCCACATACTTTGAGTGGTGGTCTATATTCACATACATCTTTCTATCGTGGTTTATTTTTCATTTACAATTTACAAAATCTCTCAGCATCATCGTTCAACATAAAAGTTGTGGCAGTTAGCTGTTTAAAATTGGGCATATCACTTTATTGTACTAGTCTTTGTACAGATATATAATTTAGGAATTTCTATTGGCTAAAAATGGGTTTTGCTTAACCAGGAATTTGATGCTCCTGGTTTTAGACAACAAGGTAGATGGGACAATGGATGTGATAACGTTTTGGTAAGTTTTAAAATGATGAGTCAGAGTGACTGAGTGGTATGGTAATTTGGAGAGGTTTTAAAGTTTCATGACGATTGAGAAATATTTTAGAAAGTTTAATGGAAACTTGGAGATATTTTAAATTCAATGCATTTGGGATACATTTTGCAAAAGTTCAGTGGTAATTGAAATATTCCAATTACGAGCCCCATGGACTGGCTCATGAGAAATTCGACTGCAAGTTGAGATGAGCCTCCCTTCTAATTTGGTGAACCGACTTGCGTGCTCAGTTCGTGGAGGCCCGTGTGGCTTGCCTACATTAATTCAAAATTTTATTATTATTATTATTTTTAAATTTCAAAATTTCATCTATAGAAAAATGCTCACGAGCTAAACCAAGCTCGACTCATAGGAAATGAGACAACTCAGGCTCAGCTCCAAGCCTAGAAGGAGGGCTCATAAGCTGGCTTAATGGAGTTCGTTGCCGTCCCTAATTTAGTCAAACGAATGGCCTAAGACCTTGTTTAAGAGCCATTTCTTTATTTTTGAAATTTACGTGCGCATATATATATATCAAACACCACCTAATGAATGCAAATTATATTCATTCTCGTGACATTAACGGCAATTTAAATGCATGCATCAAAACACAAATTTATTATTTAATTCAATTTAGTCGTTATTTTACTTGTCAGTTACAATTTTTTTTTATGACCATGGGTGTCCGGGTCAGCTTATACGCACCTCGACTGATCCCACAGAGCCTTAAAGTTTACAGTCGGATACTCACCTTAGTGGCCTTGAGGGGACTCGAACTGGTGACTGATCACTTCTCAGTTGCAATTTGAATTTAATTTTCACACTTTGAATTCAATTTGTGAGTTATTTACCTAATAATATTAACTGAAATGATTGTGATGGACAGACAGTTGCATTCTTGAAGTCTAGATTATATCGAGGTTATTATAACTAGGATATGCTTTTTAGCCTACAAAATATCCAAGTTTCGATAAGATAGAACAACTAGGCATAATTCCTCAAATTTAGTTTCATTTGACTTGTCCAAATTATAATTGAGAGTGCTTAGATGGTCGGAGTGGAATTTATACATGAAATAGTGAAAATATCCAATAATTTCGATTTGAAATCTTCTAATATTAACTCGTGTATTTTTTATTACAGTGAAGGAGATTATTGTATATTACTCATGTTTATTTTTTATTACAGTGAAGGAGATCATTATTTTTAATATTGTACGAAGAATTTGAAATGAACAATATTATTTAGACGGGACAATTTCTTTTTTCCTTTTAATTTCTAGGTTAGCTAAATTCTGTCACAGAAATAAAGAAATTCCAGTCATCCTTCTGGTCACCTTATTCAACATATCACAAAAGTTTGTTAGACGAATTTCTGTTTAGTTTTGCTCAAAATTTACTAAAGACAAATTGAAAAAGCTCTTGCTTTATTTTGTTGGTTAAACTATTCTCTCTCTTTATTCAATTATTAACACTAGTCTATGTTACGTGCGATGCACGAGCTGTGTATGAATTATGGTTTGGTTAGCGTATGTATTGAATATGTTCGAAAATTTATCGGAAGATGAAATTATTGGCAAGGAACTAACTAGCAAATAATTGAGATAATAGTATACATATTGATGTGTTTGATTGTGATTTGTAAATTTGTAAATTCATCGTAGTTAATCATGTGTTTGTAGTACAGTCAATGATAGATAAGAGAGAATAAAAATTAACTTCATTACCGTCGTTAATTACAGAGTATAGCCAAGACAAAATAAATAATGACTGGTTTTCGAGATGAATGATGTAGGGATTACATATACATCATTTGTCATTACTTTTTTTGTTTGGCAGCTTTTGATCAGGAAATTATACATACTTAACAAAATAGAATTTCAAGATCACATTTACAATGAAGACAAATTTCAGAAAACAAAATAACAAAAATTTCACAAAATCACACAGCATACTCTTGTCAAAAGGTTGGTTTTATAAAAAATATTTTGACTACCATTTAATCCAGTTTTTCTTTGTGAGCAAATGAATTTGTGTCTGAACTTATGTTTTCATCACAAGCCACTTTTGAGCTGGAACTCTCATTGGAAGATTTGAAATGGGCTTTTTTCGCTGGAGGTGACCAATTTTCTTGATAGTCTGTACTAACGTTTTTTCCAACTGTTGTAACCACAACCTCACTGTCAACGTTTGCTTAGATTTTTGGTTCAAGACTTGTATGATCAATATTTGCTTAGATTCCTTGTCCTGGACTTGGATGGTCTAAGTCTGTTACAAAGATGATATCAAATCTGTAATTTGATGAATTAGGTTCATTTTGTGATGCTTTTAAGTAGAAAGCTCGTTCAATATTTTGCATTTTTTTAATGGTTGCTTCGAAATTTGTCTTTGAACCCTGTGTTAATTTTAAATTATATTAATATTGTTCTACTAAAATATGTATTGAATAGCAAAATGTTTGAGGTAAGTTGGATTTCTTACAAATTTGGTTTCCTCCATCAAAGACTGTGAAGTTGTAAATAATAGTTTCTCAACTAGTTCACCAATTGCATTTGCACTTATTGATCCCGTGACATCTGAAAGCTGCACATATGCTCTAGCTCTAAAGTGAAAAAGAAATTAGTATTAAAAGATGCAAGAGTAATAAACAGAAGTAGAAAGGTCATGCATAAGTAAATATTTTACCTTCACCAAATGAAGTAAAAAAATGAAAATTAATTAATTGTTAGTGTGTTTTATCGAGAAATAGCTTTGGAATTGAGACTCTTGCAAAAAATACAAAGATATGTTTCTCCAAAATCAATATTCAATCGTCTAAAACAGTTGTTGTAGGCCATGTACCAAAATTTGCTATCAATTTTGTCTGTTGTTGCTGTTGCTGTGCCGTTTACCCAATAGAACTTTCGTTGTTACCAGTATGGATATACTTAGAGAAATTACAAGGAAAAATAAATAATATGATTGAGTATATCTTGTAATATATATCTCTATATTAGGAAATAAATACAGATTGAATAGCATACTTAACCTTAATATTACCGCTAGAAGGCATCCCTGAAGATTTTGAATATGAGTGAATTTACTTCGTACAGGTGGAGAAAGATTTGTAGGGCTTTCGTCCATGTATGATTTTTTCAATACAAAATCATCTATTTTAATGGAATTTGTTCTTACCCTAATCTAAAGACGTGAAGATAATTAGTAACTCCAATAGTAATGTGTGGAAAAATAATCGAGAGGGAAAAAAAAGAATAATAAAATATAG
>NW_019228292.1:238230-239367 GCF_002742605.1 Olea europaea var. sylvestris
AAATTCCAAATATATGATTGCAGTAATAATATCCACACATCGGATCAAGTAAAAGCACATGCAAAAGCTTCATTGACTGGAGTAGAAGCATTATTGAAAACGGCTTTATCTTCTAAAGGAGATATAAGGAAATATAGGAATAAACAAATGGAGTAGGAGATTATACCTTACCTAAACTGTGCAAACAATGGGTAAGCATTTAAGTGGCCTGTTTTTTAACAGAATATTTAATTTCCTAAACTTAGTCATTTATTCTAACACTAAACTATTTCTTCCACAGGCCTAATTGTAGAATTTTCGTGCTCAAATATATAGAATGCTTTGTTTTGGGATATCCAATTGAATCAGTTTCGTCGGATAGGATGAGCATGTATAGACGAAAGATTGCGGTACATATCTGTAATAACGAATACTTTCTTCATCCCCGTAAGTCCTAATTGTAGTAGATAATCAGAATATAATGATTGAAATATTATGTAATAAACTTGTGTTTTTTATCCTTTCTTTTCGTATCTTGTCACTAACCCAAATAAATAAAAGATATGTTGAACATGGAATATTATGAAAGACATGTTTAAAGATAATGATCTGACCCTTTTATATGCACCATGTTGAAGAAAAAATCGTACTAACAAGTAAAGTATAATTGAAACGCATAATAACATGTAAGAATAACTAACCTTGTATAGCTCAATGTTATCCTCCTTGACACAAGATGGATTAGTAGAGAAAATATCCTCTTTTAGGCTAACAATAGATTGACAGTCCAATTAAGTAAAACTTGTAATTATAGACTTCTTAAGTAGTATGTATCAAATTCAAAATTTCAAGGTAGACTATATTTTTTGTGCAACAATTGTGTGATTTTATTTCATCCATTGGCTTTATTAGAAATTTTATGTTTTCTCTTGTTCTTGCTCTAGAGAAAGCGACATATAATTGACCATACGAGAAAACAGGTTCAGGCAAATATAATCCAACGAAATCTAAAGTTTGACCTTGAGTTTTGCTAATGGTCATTGCAAAACAAGGACGAATGAGAAATTGAGTTCTCTTAAATGGTATCGAATACTTTATCTCCTTCAAGTGGAATAAATGGAATTCTAGGTAAAAATACTTGTTTTCCACGATATTCAC
>NW_019228293.1:0-4024 GCF_002742605.1 Olea europaea var. sylvestris
TCATGACGAAGTTGTGAGTTCAATCCAAAAGGGTCGCTATATTCCCAAAAAGTACTTATGGGCCCAAAACGGACACCGTGTGCGAAAGCTACGCTCAATTCTTCGTACGCCGACTATCCCAGCCTTCCAAGCATAGAATTGCTCACTCTTTCGAAAAATGGCCGAAATCCATCATAGGTCATGACGAAGTTGTGAGTTCAATCCAAAAGGGTCGCTATATTCCCAAAAAGTACTTATGGGCCCAAAACGGACACCGTGTGCAAAAGCTACGCTCAATTCTTCGTAGGCCGGCTATCCGAGCCTTCCAAACATAAAATTGCTCATTCTTTCGAAAAATGGCCGAAATCCATCATAGGTCACGACGAAGTTGTAAGTTCAATCCAAAAGGGTCGCTATATTCCCAAAAAGTACTTATGGGCCCAAAACGGACTCCGTGTGCAAAAGCTACGCTCAATTCTTCGTACGCCGACTATCCCAGCCTTCCAAGCATAGAATTGCTCATTCTTTCAAAAAATGGCCGAAATCCATCATAGGTCACGACGAAGTTGTAAGTCCAATCCAAAAGGGTCGCTATATTCCCAAAAAGTACTTATGGGCCCAAAACGGACGCCGTGTGCAAAAGCTACGCTCAATTCTTCGTACGCCGACTATCCCAGCCTTCCAAGCATAGAATTGCTCATTCTTTCAAAAAATGGCCGAAATCCATCATAGGTCACGACGAAGTTGTAAGTTCAATCCAAAAGGGTCGCTACATTTCCAAAAAGTACTTATGGTCCCAAAACGGACACCGTGTGCAAAAGCTACGCTCAATTCTTCGTACGCCGACTATCCAAGCCTTCCAAAATAAAATTGGTCATTCTTTTGGAAAATGGTCGAAATCCCTCATAGGTCACGACGAAGTTGTGAGTTCGCTCCAAAAGGGTCGCTATATTCCCAAAAAGTACTTATGGGCCCAAAACGGACACCGTGTGCAAAATCTACGCTCAATTCTTCGTACGCCGACTATCCCAGCCTTCCAAGCTTAGAATTGCTCATTCTTTCGAAAAATGGCCGAAATCCATCATAGGTCATGACGAAGTTGTGGGTTCAATCCAAAAGGGTCGCTATAATCCCAAAAAGTACTTATGGGCCCAAAACGGACACCGTGTGTAAAATCTACGCTCAATTCTTCGTACGCCGACTATCCCAGCCTTCACAACATAAAATTGCTCATTCTTTCGAAAAATGGTCGAAATCCCTCATTGGTCACGACGAAGTGGTGAGTTCAATCCAAAAGGGTCGCTACATTTCCAAAAAGTACTTATGGGCCCAAAACGGACACCGTGTGCAAAAGTTTTGCTCAATTCTTCGTAGGCCGGCTATCCAAGCCTTCCAAACATAAAATTGCTCATTCTTTCGAAAAATGGCCGAAATCCATCATAGGTCACGACGAAGTTGTGAGTTCAATCAAAAAGGGTCGCTACATTTCCAAAAAGTACTTATGGGCCCAAAACGGACACCGTGTGCAAAAGCTACGCTCAATTCTTCGTACGCCGACTATCCCAGCCTTCCAAACATAAAATTGCTCATTCTTTCGAAAAATGGTCGAAATCCCTAATAGGTCACGACGACGTTGTGAGTTCAATCCAAAACGGTCGCTACATTCCCAAAAAGTGCTTATGGGCCCAAAACGGACTCCGTGTGCAAAAGCTACGCTCAATTCTTCGTACGCCGACTATCCCAGCCTTCCAAACATAAAATTGCTCATTCTTTCGAAAAATGGTCGAAATCCCTGATAGGTCACGACGAGGTTGTGAGTTCAATCCAAAAGGGTTGCTACACTCCCAAAAAGTACTTATGGGCCCAAAACGGACTCCGTGTGCAAAAGCTACGCTCAATTCTTCGTACGCCGACTATCCCAGCCTTCCAAACATAAAATTGCTCATTCTTTCGAAAAATGGTCGAAATCCCTCATAGGTCAAGACGAAGTTGTGAGTTCAATCCGAAAGGGTCGCTACATTTCGAAAAAGTACTTATGGGCCCAAAACGGACACCGCGTGCAAAAGCTACGCTCAATTCTTCGTACGCCGACTATCCCAGCCTTTCAAACATAAAATTGCTCATTCTTTCAAAAAATGGTCGAAATCCCTAATAGGTCACAACAAAGTTGTGTGTTCAATCCAAAAGCGTCGCGACATTTCCAAAAAGCACTTATGGGCCCAAAACGGACACCGTGTGCAAAAGCTACGCTCAATTCTTCGTACGCCGACTATCCCGTCCTTCCAAACATAAAATTGCTCATTCTTTCGAAAAATTTTCGAAAATCCCTCATAGGTCACGACGAAGTTGTGAGTTCAATCCAAAAGGGTCGCTACATTCCCAAAAAGTACTTATGGGCCTAAAACGGACTCCGTGTGCAAAAGCTACGCTCAATTCTTCGTACGCTGACTATCCAAGCCTTCCAAACCTAAAATTGCTCATTCCTTCGAAAAATGGTCGAAATCCCTCGTAGGTCACAACGAAGTTGTGAGTTCAATCCGAAAGGGTGCTACATTCCCAAAAAGTACTTATGGGCCCAAAACGGACACCGTGTGCAAAAGCTACGCTCAATTCTTCGTACGCCGACTGTCCCAGCCTTCCAAACATAAAATTGCTCATTCTTTGAAAAAATGGCCGAAATCCCTCATACGTCACAACGAACTCGTGAGTTCAATCCAAAAGGGTCGCTACATTTACAAAAAGTACTTATGGGCCCAAAATGGACACCGTGTGCAAAAGTTACGCTCAATTCTTCGTACGTCGACTATCCAAGCCTTCCAAACATAAAATTGCTCATTCTTTCGAAAAATGACCGAAATCCCCCATAGGTCACGACGAAGTTGTGAGTTCAATCCGAAAGGGTCGTTACATTTTCAAAAAGTACTTATGGGCCCAAAACGGACACCGTGTCCAAAAGCTACGCTCAATTGTTCGTACGTCGACTATCCAAGCCTTCCAAACATAAAATTGATCATTCTTTCGAAAAATGACCGAAATCCCCCATAGGTCACGACGAAGTTGTGAGTTCAATCCAAATGGGTCGCTACTTTTTCAAAAAATACTTATGGGCCCAAAACGGACATCGTCCGCAAAAGTTACGCTCAATTCTTTGTACGTCGACTATCCAAGCCTTCCAAACATAAAATTGCTCATTCTTTCGAAAAATGGCCGAAATCTCTCATAGGTCACGATGAAGCGGTGAGTTCAATCCAAAAGGGTCGCTACATTTCCAAAAAGTACTTATGGGCCCAAAACGGACACCGTGTGCAAAAGTCACGCTCAATTCTTCGTACGCCAACTATCCAAGCCTTCCAAACATAAAATTGCTCATTCTTTCGAAAAATGGTCGAAATTCCTAACAGGTCACGACGAAGTCGTGAGTTCAATCCAAAAGGGTCGCTACATTTCCAAAAAGTACTTATGGACCCAAAATGAACACCGTGTGCAAAAGTTACGCTCAATTCTTCGTAGGCCGACTATCGAAGCCTTCCAAACATAAAATTGCTCATTCTTTCGAAAAATGGCCGAAATCCCTCATAGGTCACGATGAAGTTGTGAGTTCAATCCGAAAGGGTCGCTACATTTCCAAAAAGTAATTATTGGCCCAAAACGGACACCGTGTGCAAAAGCTACGCTCAATTCTTCGTGCGCCGACTATCCCAGTCTTCCAAACATAAAATTGCTCATTCTTTCGAAAAATGGTCGAAATCCCTAATAGGTCAAGACAAATTTGTGAGTTCAATCCAAAAGGGTCGCTACATTTCCAAAAAGTACTTATGGGCCCAAAACGGACTCCGTGTACAAAAGCTACGCTCAATTCTTCGTACGCCGACTATCCCAGCCTTCCAAACATAAAATTGCTCATTCTTTCGAAAAATGGTCGAAATCCCTAATAGGTCACAACGAAGTTGTGAGTTCAATCAAAAAGGGTCGCTACATTCCCAGAAAGTACTTATGGGCCCAAAACGGACTCCGTGTGCAAAAGCTACGATCAATTCTTCGTACG
>NW_019228294.1:0-4022 GCF_002742605.1 Olea europaea var. sylvestris
CCTCCGGCGCGATTTTTGTTCCCGATCAACCTGTCAAATTTGAGCCCATTCCGACGAGCCGCGAAAAATGACCAAATTGCCCCTGCGCGATTTTTGTTTCCGATCAACCAGTCAAATTTTAGCCAATTCCGACACAGTTGCGAAAAATGACTAAATTACCCCCGGCGCGGCTTTTGTTCCCGATCAACCTGTCAAATTTTAGCCCATTCCGACACAGTCGAGATAAATGACGAAATTGTCCCAGCGCGATTTTCGTTTCTGATCAACCTATCAAATTTGAGCCCATTCCGACATAGTCGAGAAAAATGACGGAATTGCCCCGGGCACGATTTTCATTTCCGATCAACCTGCCAAATTTCAGCCCATTCCGACACAGTCGAGAAAAATGACGAAATTGCCCAGGTGCGATTTTTGTTTCCGATCAACCTGTAAAATTTTAGCCCATTCCGATGCAGTCGGGAAAAATTGCGAAATTACCCCCGGCGCAGTTTTTGTTCCCGATCAACCTGTCATATTTGAGCCCATTCCAACACAGCCGCGAAAAATGACGAAATTGCCCCCTGCGCGATTTTTGTTTCCGATCAACCTGTAAAATTTTAGCCCATTCCAACACAGTCGCGAAAAATTTCGAAATTATCCCCGACGCGGTTTTTGTTCCCGATCAACCTATCAAATTTGAGCGCATTCCGACACAGCCGCGAAAAATGACGAAATTGCCCCCCGCGCGATTTTTGTTTCCTATCAACCTATCAAATTTCAGCCCATTCCGACACAGTCGCGAAAAATGACGAAATTGCCCCCGGGGCGATTTTTGTTTCCGATCAACCTGTAAAATTTTAGCCCATTCCGACACAGTCGCGAAAAATGACGAAATTGCCCCCGGGGCGATTTTTGTTTCCGATCAACCTGTAAAATTTTAGCCCATTCCGACACAGTCGCGAAAAATGACGAAATTGCCCCCGGGGCGATTTTTGTTTCCGATCAACCTGTAAAATTTTAGCCCATTCCGACACAGTCGCGAAAAATGACGAAATTGCCCCCGGGGCGATTTTTGTTTCCGATCAACCTGTAAAATTTTAGCCCATTCCGACACAGTCGCGAAAAATGACGAAATTGCCCCCGGGGCGATTTTTGTTTCCGATCAACCTGTAAAATTTTAGCCCATTCCGACACAGTCGCGAAAAATGACGAAATTGCCCCCGGGGCGATTTTTGTTTCCGATCAACCTGTAAAATTTTAGCCCATTCCGACACAGTCGAGAAAAATGAGGAAATTGCCCCCGGCGCGATTTTTGTTCCCGATCAACCTGTCAAATTTCAACCCATTCCGACACAGACGCGATAAGTTACGAAATTACCCTGGCACGATTTTTATTCCCGACCAACCGTCAAGTTGGAGCCCATTTCGACACAGCCGCGAAAAATGACGAAATTCCCCCCTGCGCGATTTTTGTTTCCGATAAATTAGTCAAACTTCTGCCCATTCCGACACATTTGCAAAAAATTGCGAAATTACCCCCATCGCGGTTTTTGTTCCCTATCAACCTGTCAAATTTTAGCCCATTCCGACAAAGTCGCGAAAAATGACGAAATTGCCCCCGACGCGATTTTTGTTTCAGATCAACCTGTCAAATTATAGCCCATTCCGACACAGTCGCGAAAAATTACGAAATTACCCCCGTAGCGATTTTTGTTCCCGATCAACCTGTAAAATTTGAGCCCATTCCGACGCAGTCGCGAAAAATGACGAAATTTCACCCGGCTTGATTTTTGTTTTCGATCAACCTGTCAAATTTCAGCCCATTCCGACACAGTCGAGAAAAGTGACGAAATTGCCCCTGGTGCGGTTTTTGTTTCCGATCAACCAGTCGAATTTTAGCCCATTCCGACGTCGTTGCGAAAAATGACGAAATTGCCCCCGGCGCGATTTTTGTTTTCGATCAACCTGTCAAATTTTAGCCAATTCCGACACAATTGCGAAAAATGACGAAATTACCCCCGTCGCGGTTTTTGTTCCCGATCAACCTGTCAAATTTGAGCCCATTCCGGCACAGTTGCGAAAAATGACGAAATTGCCCACGGCGCGATTTTTGTTTCCGATCAACATGTCAAATTTCACCCCATTCCGACACAGTCGAGAAAAATGACGAAATTACCCCCGGCGCGATTTTTATTTCGATCAACTTGCCAAATTTCAGCCCATTCCGACACAGTCGAGAAAAAAGACGTAATTGTCCACGGCGCGATTTTTGTTTCCGATCAACCTGTAAAATTTTAGCCCATTCCGACGCAGTAGCGAAAAATTACGAAATTACCCCGGCGCGGTTTTTATTCCCGATCAACCTGTCAAATTTGAGCCCATTCCGACACGATCGCGAAAAATGACGAAATTGCCCACGGCGCGATTTTTGTTTCCGATCAACCTGTAAAATTTCAGCCCATTCCGACACAGTCGAGAAAAATGACGAAATTACCCCCGGCGCGATTTTTATTTCCGATCATCTTGCCAAATTTCAGCCCATTCCGATACAGTCGAGAAAAAAGACGTAATTGCCCGAGGCGCGATTTTCATTTCCGATCAACCTGCCAAATTTCAGCCCATTCCGACACAGTCGAGAAAAATGACGAAATTGTCCCCGGCGCGATTTTTGTTTCCGATCAACCTGCAAAATTTTAGCCCATTCCGACGCAGTCGCGAAAAATTACGAAATTACCATCGGCGCGGTTTTTGTTCCCGATCAACCTGTCAAATTTGAGCCCATTCCGACACAGTCGCGAAAAATGACGAAATTGCCCACGGCGTGATTTTTGTTTACGATCAACCTGTCAAATTTCAGCCCATTCCGACACAGTCGAGAAAAATGACGAAATTACCTCCGGCGCGATTTTTTTTTCCGATCAACCTGCCAAATTTCAAACGATTCCGACACAGTCGAGAAAAAAGACGTAATTGCCCGAGGCGCGATTTTCATTTCCGATCAACCTGCCAAATTTCAGCCCATTCCGACACAGTCGAGAAAAAAGACGTAATTGCCCGCGGCGCGATTTTCATTTCCGATCAACCTGCCAAATTTCAGCCTATTCCGACACCGTCGCGAAAAATGACGAAATTGCCCCCGGCGCGATTTTTATTCCCGATCAACCTGTAAAATTTTAGCCCATTCCAACACAGTTACGAAAATTTACGAAATTACCCCCGGCGCGATTTTCGTTCCCGATCAACCGGTCAAATTTGAGCCCATTCCAACGAGCCGCGAAAAATGACGAAATTGCCCCTGCACGATTTTTGTTTCCAATCAACCTATCAAATTTCAGCCTATTCCGACACAGTCGCTAAAAATTACGAAATTACCCCTGGCACGATTTTTGTTCCCGATCAACCTGTCAAAGTTCAGCCCATTCCGACACAGTCGCGATAAGTTACGAAATTACCCCTGGCACGAATTTTATTCCCGATCAACCTGTCAAATTGGAGCCCATTTCGACACAGCCGCGAAAAATGACGAAATTGCCCCCTGCGCGATTTTTGTTTCCGATCAACCAGTCAAATTTCTGCCCATTCCGACACATTCGCATAAATTACGAAGTTACACCCATCCCGATTTTTGTTCCCGATCAACCTGTCAAATTATCGCCCATTCCGACACAGTCGCGAAAAATTACGAAATTACCCCTGGAGCGATTTTTGTTCCCGATCAACCTGTCAAATTTGAGCCCATTCCGACACAGTCGAGAAAAATGATGAAATTGCCCCAGCGCGATTTTCGTTTCCGATCAACCAATCAAATTTGAGCCCATACCGACACAGTCGAGAAAAATGACGGAATTGCCCCAGGCGCGATTTTCATTTCCGATCAACCTGCCAAAACTCAGCCCTTTCCGACACAGTCGAGAAAAATGACGAAATTGCCCCGATGCGATTTTTGTTTCCGATCAACCCGTAAAATTTTAGCCCATTCCGACGCAGTCGGGAAAAATTACGAAATTACCCCCGGCGCAGTTTTTGTTCCCGATCAACCTGTC
>NW_019228295.1:0-4022 GCF_002742605.1 Olea europaea var. sylvestris
TGTATCTACAAGCGAACCTACTCTAAACGAAATTATGCTTAGATTCGTTGAAAATGTGAAGTGGACAGACCATGTATGGGTTTTCTGGTTGAAATTATCTAAGATTTTAGAGGTTGTGTCTTAAATCAATAAATGCATTTGAACACAAAAACAAACATATATGAAAATCATTGCACAGGGGGTAGTTGGTGATCTGAATTCACTCCATTTTTCCTTTTAAAGATCCATTTTGCACAAAATACACGATAAAGCCCACATTACCACCACCTAATAATATATCTTTATGCATACATGCATGAGCTACAATCAGCCAAATTCATCTTTAGTCCCATTATTTGGGTTCTCTACACTCTTGTCAACATTGACGCTTGAATTTCCCTTTTCTGAGCCGGCACTTCTTTTACTAGAATCAGTTCGGCGCACACGTTTGCTGGGCTTTCTCAGTGCAGGGTCATTATCCGAATCCATACTCTGATACTGCACGTTCTTCAAGAGCTTCTTTGAACCGGTACGACTTATCTCCGGCTTGACATATCTTTTGGAAGCAGGAACTTTTGTTTTAGCATTCTTGGGATCTGCAATGGGGGAAACTGGAGGCCAGGAATTCAAATTTAAATGTAATGCACTTGACTCGATATTAGCCCCCTTTTCAACCAACCCTAATTCAGTTAAGCCTTTGTCTAAGAGACTGTTTATGCTGCCTCCACGATCACCATTGGTATTTAGTACGTTTTGATCATCAGAATCTGCATCTGTTATGTCTTGATGTACTTCCTGATAGAATTTATCAGAACTTTTAAGAAACTAGAGATGATTCAAAAGATGGAACTAAATGATTAATAGCTGCGCATTAAATAATACTAAAAGACTACCAACCAGTCACCCACAGGAACATACGACGGCATAAGTTTCAATTGAAGAGTGCATTTATACAATGAAAAACTACAACAATTTGAGGCATAGGTGTACAAGATGGATCCATGATGAAAGGCATGTTTTCAAAATGAAACGAGATACTTTGTTTGAAACTAGTCCAACTTCACTCAGACGAGGGTTTAGTGAAAATACAACCAAGTGTACAGCATTGCCACCAGGAAAATGTATAGTATTGATTTTCTGAGGATATATCCATTCCAATATAATATCGAAATGGAAAGGATACTAATACTAGAATTTGGAACAAGAGACAAGGGTTTTCCAGGAAATGAATAGAAGCCCCAGTATGAAAGGACAACATCAAAAGTAAGAAGCAAAGGTATTGTTTATAAATATGCTTCCCATAAAATTGAAAAAGTGAAATTAAGATGTCTAGGAGTTCACATTTGACAAATTATAATATTTTATCAGAATAAGATATCTATTCTTCTCAAAATTCCAGTATCTGCGAATCAACAACATAGAGAGAAAAGAGTACCTCATTTGGTATGTCAACAAACTGCTCAGAATCAGATGTATCGCCTCCTTCTGAGTCCGTCATTTCTTCGTGTTCAAATTCTACATTTTCCCCAAATTCGTCCTCTGAGTCACTCAATTCTTCATGCTCCATTACAATTTCTGGGAGGGACTCCTCACCCATGTCATCAACAAAATTTTCGCTTCTTTCATTTCTAGAAGTATCCAACACATGGTCACCTGAATCCAGATTGTCGCTGATTCCCTCTGGAGTAGGACCCCTCTGCTTGCTAGAGTCTTTTGCACTTTCAGATTCTATACTTCCAGAAACTGCAGCATTTACTGACCTTTCTATACAAGTTTCGGTCATATTTCTGTTTTCAATAGATTTATCATTCCTGGATGTGAAACTCAAATGAATGTCCAAGTCAAGTCCATTAGCTTTTCCACTTGGGCTGGGGAGTTTACTACAGGAAGCACTTAAACTACCACCTCCTTGCCTTGACTCTGCATTAGAAGGCAGTTTGGCTGCAGAACGTGCATCTAACATATCAGAATCCACATCATTTACTCTTTGCAGAAGTGGATGAAAGTCCATGCATGATGATGATGATTTATTTTCCAGAGGCTTAGACGACTTGGAAAGAAAATTCACAGCATCTCTTAGATGACGGGGATTATGAAAAAGACCAAGATTCAGCTGCGGTTGATTTCCAGAAAATAAACTGAAAGAACTGGATGTGCTAGTACTGGAATTCAATGGATAATTTTGTAAAGCACCATCTTTGGGCGCCTGGAACAATAAAGGATGCATCTGCAGATCTGAATAGCCTCTCTCTTCTGTTATAGATTTATTTCTTAAGCTCTCTAAATTTTGATGATGATTACTAATTGTATTTTTCATTGAAATACTCCTAATCTGCCCAGGCTTCACTGAAGAATCATCTGCTGACTTTGTGGTGCACACAACTTGCAAAGCTGTGTTTTCTGTCACAGTACCACCAATACCAGAATCAGAGCTAGAAATCTTCGTTGATGCACCTCCCTGGGAGCATTTGAAAGCTGACTGTGACATTATCCGAACAGACGGTGGAAGATTTACAGGAGGTAAATCAGGAGCTAATTTCACCAAGCGTGCATTATTTGCTCTGCGAGCTCTGTAAGGTCGCAAAACTACTTGGGAGCCAGAGCGCCTTAAAGTTAAGTAAGAAACACAAAATAATAAAGCTTAATGAAGAGAATGTGATGCCGAACACATGCAAAAATGAGATAGACATAGAAGAAAGGGGATACCTTGAAGCAGATGAAAACTTGGTACAACTTTGGGTATTGAAGTCTCCACCACCAGAATTATCCATCTCTTCTCTGACTTGAGAACCCTCCAGTGAGGGAATGCGAGTAGGACATTTTGAAGATATGTTAGAGTTATCAGGCCTCCAATCGGCCAGGAATGCCTCATGAACATAAGCTTCATCTTCCCAAACCATGCACTTATCTGCATTGTTACCTTCTTCAATGGCTTTATCAGTGCTACCGCCCTGCTAATTGTATATTTTAATTAAGTAGCATTCCATTTAGGTAAAGAATAGAGCTATAGTGCTCCAAAGGTAAACATTTTATCAAAGCACAAATTAGGAAAAAGAATCAGTATCCATAATATATCATTTAAGCAATCTAACTTGAACCTAAAACCATTAATAATAAATCTATTTGGAATAAATTACTTTCATGAATTATAAAAGTCTATGATCGTCAGAACTGATATAAGTCCTCTCCATATCCTGCACTTTCCTGCCTGAAGAGTTTGTGATGCTGGTGGGAAAATATTACTTCTATTTTCACATCTTGGAACTCACCACCAAATTTATTGAAAAAGATCAAGAAAGCACCAGTTTTTGCAGGGAGAAAAAACAGACAAGAATCAATGTTAAAATCTGAAGCACTCTGATGATATAAGCTAAGTACAATCACCACACCAAATTTTAACACAAAAATGTTTCCTACATTAGACTACTAAGCCTCCATTGGGAAGAATTTATAAACTGTTTCATTTATAAATGATGAAAATAAATGGTGGATGTGTAGATAGTACTTGTGGGTTTATTGGAATGTGTTGTAGAAAATGAAGTTTGCCCATTTATAAAATGATTTATAAATTTGCCAAATGGAGGCTAAGCAACTTTCTGAAGGATGTCAATCTTGCTAAATATAAGTGAGATTTAGTTAATAACAACAGGATGTCCTAACCATGGGTAGGGAAGCAAAGAGGGTCACTAGTAAATGATAGTACCACTAAGGCAACATTAGACATGATATCATAAGTTAATAACATTGAATACACTAATTGGCCACTAGACCAATAAAATGCAGTTTTCCCATGTTAAGACTCAAATAAGTAAACCTTTACATTTGACTTTTTCTTCCTAAGCATTAACAATCTGAAAGCTTAAGCTTTCCGTCACATTATATTCAGGAACACTATCGTACACCCACGAGGATGATGTCACATGCATGGTTTATTTATAGCTATACATAGAGGACAACGGAAAACAGATTTCTGGATAATAATTATTGAACTCTAAGAAAAATACTGAAATCCATCAAAAAATTTTAACAACGAAGCACTTTAT
>NW_019228296.1:0-4022 GCF_002742605.1 Olea europaea var. sylvestris
ACACCGTCGCGAAAAATGACGAAATTGCCCACGGCGCGATTTTTGTTTCCGATCAACCTGTCAAATTTTAGCCCATTTCGACATCGTCGCGAAAAAATGACGAAATTGCCCTCGCACGGTTTTTGTTTCCGATCAACCATTCAAATTTGAGCACATTCCGGGACCGTCGCGAAAAATGACGAAATTTCCCCAGGTGCAGTTTTTGTTTCTGATCAACCTGTCAAATTTGAGCCCATTCCGACACTGTCGCGAAAAATGACGAAATTGCCCCTAGCGCAGTTTTTGTTTCCGATCAACCTGTCAAATTTGAGCCCATTTCGACACCGTCGCGAAAAATAACCAAATTACCCCTGGCACGATTTTTGTTTCCGATCAACGTGTCAAATTTTAGCTCATTCGACTCCGTCGCGAAAAATGACTAAATTGCCCCTGGGGCGGTTTTTGTTTCCGATCAACCTGTCAAATTTGAGCCCATTTCGTCACCGTCGCGAAAAATAACCAAATTACCCCTGGCACGGTTTTTGTTTCCGATCAACCTGTCAAATTTGAGCCCATTTCGTCACCGTCGCGAAAAATAACCAAATTACCCCTGGCACGGTTTTTGTTTCCGATCAACCTGTCAAATTTGAGCCCATTTCGTCACCGTCGCGAAAAATAACCAAATTACCCCTGGCACGATTTTTATTTCCGATCAACGTGTCAAATTTTAGCTCATTCGACTCCGTCGCGAAAAATGACTAAATTGCCCCTGGGGCGGTTTTTGTTTCCGATCAACCTGTCAAATTTTAGCCCATTTCGACATCATCGCGAAAAATGACGAAATTGACCATGGCTTAGTTTTTGTTTCCGATCAACCTGTCAAATTTTAGCACATTCCGACACCGTCGCGAAAAATGACGAAATTAACCCTGGCGCGGTTTTTGTTTCCGATCAACCTGTCAAATTTTAGCCCATTCAGACGCCGTCGCAAAAAATGACGAAATTGCCTCTGCCGCAGTTTTTGTTTCCGATCAACCTGTCAAATTTTAGCCCATTCCGACACGGTCGCGAAAAATGACGAAATTGCCCCTGGCACGATTTTTGTTTCCGATGAACCTGTAAAATTTTAGCCCATTCGACTCCGTCGCGAAAAATGACTAAATTGCCCTTGGGGCCGTTTTTGTTTCTGATCAAACAGTCAAATTTTAGCCCATTTCGACACCGTCGCGAAAAATGACGAAATTGCCCGCGACGCGATTTTTGTTTCCGATCAACCTGTCAAATTTTAGCCCATTCAGACACCGTCCCGAAAAATAACGAAATTTACTCTGGCGTAGTTTTTGTTTCCGATCGACCTGTCAAATTTTAGCCCATTCCGACACCGTCGCGAAAAATGACGAAATTGCCCCTGGCACGATTTTTGTTTCCGATGAACCTGTCAAACTTTAGCCCATTCGACTCCGTCGCGAAAAACGACTAAATTTCCCCTGGGGCCGTTTTTGTTTCTGATCAACCTGTCAAATTTTAGCCTATTCCGACACCGTCGCGAAAAATGAAGAAATTTCCCCCGGCACAATTTTTGTTTCCCATCAACCTGCAGAATTTTAGACCATTCCGACACCGTCGCGAAAAATGACGAAATTGCCCTGGGCGCTATTTTTTTTTTCCAATCAACCTGTCAAATTTTAGCCCATTCCGACACCATCACGAAAAATGACGAAATTGCCCCTGGAATGATTTTGTTTCCGATCAACCTGTCAAATTTGAGCCCATTCCGACACCGTCGCGAAAAATGACGAAATTGTCCCTGGCACGGTTTTTGTTTCCGATCAACCTGTAAAATTTTAGCCCATTCCGACACCGTCTCGAAAAATGACTAAATTGTCCCTTGTGCGGTTTTTGTTTCCGATAAACCTGTAAAATTTTAGCCCATTCCGACACCGTCGCGAAAAATGACGAAATTGCGCCTGGCACGATTTTTGTTTCCGATCAACCTGTCAAATTTTAGCCCATTCGACTCCGTCGCGAAAAATGACTAAATTGCCCCTGGGGCGGTTTTTGTTTCCGATCAACCTGCCAAATTTTAGTACATTTCGACACCGTCACGAAAAATGACGAAATTGCCCCTGGCACAGTTTTTGTTTCCGATCAACCTGTCAAATTTGAGCACATTTCGACACCATCGCGAAAAATGACGAAATTGCCCTCGGTGCGATTTTTGTTTCCGATCAACCTGTCAAATTTTAGCCCATTCCGACACCGTCACGAAAAATAACGAAATTGCCCCTGGCACGATTTTTGTTTCCGATCAACCTGTTAAATTTTAGCCCATTCGACTCCGTCGCGAAAAATGACTAAATAGCCCCTGGGGCGGTTTTTGTTTCCGATCAACCTGTCAAATTTTAGCCCATTTCGATACCGTCGCGGAAATGAAGAAATTTCCCCCTGCGCAATTTCTGTTTCCCATCAACCTACAGAATTTTAGCCCATTCCGACACCGTCGCGAAAATGACGAAATTGCCCTGGAGCGATTTTTGTTTCCGATCAACCTATCAAATTTCTGCCCATTCTGACACCGTCACGAAAACTGAAGAAATTTCACCCGGCGCAATTTTCGTTTCCCATCAACCTGTAGAATTTTAGCCCATTCCGACACCGTGGCGAAAAATGACGAAATTGCCCCTGGCGCGGTTTTTGTTTCCGATCAACCTGTCAAATTTTAACCCATTCCGACACCGTCGCGAAAAATGACGAAATTGCCCCTGGCATGATTTTTGTTTCCTTTGAACCTGTCAAATTTTAGCCCATTCGACTCCGTCGCGAAAAATGACTAAATTGCCCCTGGGGACGTTTTTGTTTATGATCAAACTTTCAAATTTTAGCCCATTTCGACACCGTCGCGAAGAATGACGAAATTACCCATGGCGCGATTTTTGTTTCCGATCAACCGTCAAATTTTAGCCCATTCCGACACCGTCGCGAAAAATGACGAAATTGCCCCCGGCGCGATTTTTGTTTCCGATCAACCTGTGAAATTTTAGTCCATTTCGACACCGTCGCGAAAAATGATGAAATTACCCCTGGCACGATTTTTGTTTATGATCAACCTGTCAACTTTTAGCCCATTCGACTCCGTCGCGAAAAATGACTAAATTGCCCCTGGGGTGGTTTTTGTTTCCGATCATCCTGTCAAATTTGAGCCCATTCCGACACCGTCGCGAAAAACGATGAAATTACCCCTGGCACGATTTTTGTTTCCGATCATCCTGTCAAATTTGCGCCCATTCCGACACCGTCGTGAAAAATGACGAAATTGCCCCTGGCGCTGTTTTTGTTTCCGATCAACCTGTCAAATTTGAGCCCATTCCGACTCCGTTGCAAAAATGACGAAATTGCCCCTGGCGCTGTTTTTGTTTCCGATCAACCTGTCAAATTGCTACCCATTCCGACACCGTCGCAAAAAATGACGAAATTGCCCCTGGCACGATTTTTGTTTCCGATCATCCTGTCAAATTTGCGCCCATTCCGACACCGTCGTGAAAAATGACGAAATTGCCCCTGGCGCTGTTTTTGTTTCCGATCAACCTGTCAAATTGCTACCCATTCCGACACCGTCGCAAAAAATGACGAAATTGCCCCTGGCACGATTTTTGTTTCCGATCATCCTGTCAAATTTGCGCCCATTCCGACACCGTCGTGAAAAATGACGGAATTGCCCACGGCGCGATTTTTGTTTCCGATCAACCGGTCAAATTTTAGCCCATTTCGACACCGTCGCGAAAAATGACGAAATTGTCCCCGGCGCGATTTTTGTTTCCGATCAACCGTCAAATTTTATCCCATTCCGACACCGTCGTGAAAAATGACGGAATTGCCCACGGCGCGATTTTTGTTTCCGATCAACCGGTCAAATTTTAGCCCATTTCGACACCGTCGCGAAAAAATGAAGAAATTGCCCCGGGTACGGTTTTTGTTTCCGATCAACCATTCAAATTTGAGCCCATTCCGGCACCGTCGCGAAAAATGACGAAATTTCCCCAGGT
>NW_019228297.1:0-4022 GCF_002742605.1 Olea europaea var. sylvestris
AGCGATTTTTGTTCCCGATAAACCGGTCAAATTTTAGCCCTTTCGACACCGTCGCGAAAAATGACGAAATTGCCCCCGGCGCGTTTTTTGTTTCCGATCAACCAGTCAAGTTTGAGCCCATTCCAACACCATCGCGAAAAATTACGAAATTGACCGTAGCGCGATTTTTGTTTCCGATCAACCTGTCAAATTTTAGCCCATTCCGACAACGTCGCGAAAAATGACGAAATTACCCCTGCCGCGATTTTTGTTTCCGATCAACCTGTTAAATTTGAGCCCTTTCCGACACCGTCGCGAAAAATATAGAAATTACCCCTGGCGCAATTTATGTTTTCGATCAACCTGTCAAATTTTCGCCCATTCCGACACTGTCGCGAAAAATGACGAAAGTTCCCTCGGCGCGATTTTTGTTTCCGATCAACCTGTCAAATTTGAGCCCATTCCGACACCGTCGCGTAAAATAACGAAATTGCCCCCGGCGCGATATTTGTTTCCGATCAACCTTTCAAATTTGAGCCCATTCCGACACAGTCGCAAAAATGACGAAATTGCCTCCGGCGAGGTTTTTGTTTCCGATCAACCTGTCAAATTTGAGCCCATTCCGACACCGTCGCGTAAAATGACGAAATTGCCCCCGACGCGATATTTGTTTCCGATCAACTTGTCAAATTTGAGCCCATTCCGACACAGTCGCTAAAAATGACGAAATTGCCTCCGGCGCGGTTTTTGTTTCCGATCAACCTGTCAAATTTGACCCCATTCCTACACCGTCACGTAAAATGACGAAATTGCCCCCGGCGCGAAATTTGTTTCCGATCAACCTGTCAATTTTGAGCCCATTCCAACACCGTCGCGAAAAATGACGAAATTGCCTCCGGCGCGATTTTTGTTTCCGATCAACCTGTCAAATTTTAGCCCATTCCGACACCGTCGCGAAAAATGACGAAATTGCCTCCGGCGCGATTTTTGTTTCCGATCAACCTGTCAAATTTTAGCCCATTCCGACACAGTTGTGAAAAATGACGAAATTGCCCCCGGCGCGATTTTTGGTTCCGATAAACCGGTCAAATTTTAGCCTATTTCAACACCATCATATGAAATGACGAAATTGCCCCCGGCGCGATTTTTGTTTCCGATCAACCTGTCAAATTTTAGCCCATTTCGACATCGTCTCGAAAAATGACGAAATTGCCCCTGGCGCGATTTTTATTTCCGATCAACCCGTCAAATTTTAGCCCATTCCGAAACTGTCGCGAAAAATGACGAAATTGCCTCTGGCGCGGTTTTTGTTTCCGATCAACCTGTCAAATTTTAGCCCATTCCGACACCGTCGCGAAAAATGACGAAATTGCCTCTGGCGCGGTTTTTGTTTCCGATCAACCTGGCAAATTTTAGCCCATTCCGACTCCGTTGCGTAAAATGACGAAATTGCCCCCGGCGCAATTTCTGTTTCCCATCAACCTGCCAAATTTTAGCCCATTCCGACACCTTCGCGAAAAATGACGAAATTGCCCCCGGCGCGATTTTTGTTTTCGATAAACGTGTCAAATTTTATCCTATTTCGACACCGTCGCGAAAAATGAAGAAATTGCCCCCGGCGCAATTTTTGTTTCCAATCAACTAGTCAAATTTGAGCCCATTCCGACACAGTCGTGAAAAATGACGAAATTGCCTCCGGCGCGGTTTTTGTTTCCGATCAACCAGTCAAATTTGAGCTTATTCCGGCACCGTCGGGTAAAATGACGAAATTGCCCCCGGCACGATATTTGTTTCCGATCAACCTGTCACATTTGAGCCCATTCCGACACAGTCGCGAAAAATGACGAAATTACCTCCGGGGCAGTTTTTGTTTCCGATCAACCTGTCAAATTTGACCCAATCCCGACACCGTCACGTAAAATGACGAAATTGCCCCCGGCGCGATATTTGTTTTCGATCAACCTGTCAATTTTGAGCCGATTCCGACACCGTCGCGAAAAATGACGAAATTGCCTCCGGCGCGATTTTTGTTTCCGAACAACCTGTCAAATTTTAGCCCATTCCGACACCGTCGTGAAAAATGAGGAAATTGCCCTCGGCGCGATTTTTGTTTCCGATGAAACCGGTCAAATTTCAGCCTATTTCAACACCATCATGTAAAATGACGAAATTGCCCCCGGCGCAATTTTTGTTTCCCATCAACCTGCCAAATTTTAGCCCATTCCGACACCTTCGCGAAAAATGACGAAATTGCCCCAACGCGTTTTTTGTTTTCGATAAACGTGTCAAATTTTATCCCATTTCGACACCGTCGCGAAAAATGAAGAAATTGTCCCCGGCGCAATTTTTGTTACCCATCAACCTGCCAAATTTTAGCCCATTCCGACATCGTCGTGAAAAATCACGGAATTGCCCTTGGCGCGATTTTCGCTTCCGATCAACCTGTCAAATTTTAGCCCACTCCGACACAGTCGCGAAAAATAACGAAATTGCCCACGACTCGATTTTTGTTTCCGATCAACCTGTCAAATTTGATCCCATTCCGACACCGTCGCGAAAAATAAAGAAATTGCCGCCGGCGCGATATTTGTTTCCGATAAATCGATCAAATTTGAGCCCATTCTGACACTGTCGCGAAAAATGACGAAATTGCCCCCGGCGCAATTTTTGTTTCCCATCAATCTGCCAAATTTTAGCCTATTCCGACACCGTCGCGAAAAATGACGAAATTGCCCTTGGCGCGATTTTTGTTTCCGATCAACCTGTCACATTTTAGCCCATGTCGTGAAAAATGATGAAATTGCCCCTGGCGCGATTTTGGTTTCCGATCAACCCGTCACATTTTAGCCCATGTCGTGAAAAATGGCGAATTTACCCCTGGCGCAATTTTTGTTTCCGATCAACCTGTCGAATTTTAGCCCATTTCGACACCATTGCGTAAAATGACGAAATTGCCCCCGGCGCGATTTTTGTTTCCCATCAACCTGTCAAATTTTAGCCCATTTCGACATCGTCTCGAAAAATGACGAAATTGCCTCTGGCGCGGTTTTAGTTTCCGATCAACCTGGCAAATTTTAGCCCATTCCGACTCCGTTGCGTAAAATGACGAAATTGCCCCTGGCGCAATTTCTGTTTCCCATCAACCTGCCAAATTTTAGCCCATTCTGACACCTTCGCGAAAAATGACGAAATTGCCCCCAGCGCGATTTTTGTTTTCGATAAACGTGTCAAATTTTATCCCATTTCGATACCGTCGCGAAAAATGAAGAAATTGCCCCCGGCGCAATTTTTGTTTCCAATCAACCTGTCAAATTTTAGCCCATTCCGCCAACGTCGGAAAAAATGACTAAATTGCCTCTGGCGCGGTTTTTGCTTCCGATCAACCTGTCAAATTTTAGCCCATTCTGACACCGTCGTGAAAAATGACGAAATCGCCCCCGGCGCGATTTTTGTTCCCAATAAACCGGTCAAATTTTAGCCCATTTTGACACCATCGCGAAAAATGACGAAATTGCCCCCGGCGCGATTTTTGTTTCCGATCAACCAGTCAAGTTTGAGCCCATTCCAACACCGTCGCGAAAAATTACGAAATTGACCATGGCGCGGTTTTTGTTTCCGATCAACCTGTCAAATTTTAGCCCATTTCGACACCGTCGCGAAAAATGACTAAATTGCCCCTGGCGCGATTTTTGTTTACGATCAACCTGTCAAATTTTGGCCCACTCCAACACAGTCGCGAAAAATAACGAAATTGCCCCCGGCGCGATTTTTGTTTTCGATCAACCTGTCAAATTTCAGCCCATTCCGACACCGTCGCGAAAAATGACGAAATTGCCGCCGGCGCTGTTTTTGTTTTCGATCAACCGGTCAAATTTTAGCCCATTCCGACATCGTCGCGAAAAATGACGAAATTGCCCCTGGCGCGATTTTTGTTTCCGATCAACCTGTTAAATTTGAGCCCTTTCCGACGCCGTGGCGAAAAATGACGAAATTACCCCTGGCGCGGTTTATGTTTTCGATCAACCTGTTAAATTTTTGCCCAT
>NW_019228298.1:0-4022 GCF_002742605.1 Olea europaea var. sylvestris
ACTTTCTGCCCATTCGTTTGGCATTTGATGTAGATTCGCCAAATCAGTCAAAGTAACTTCAAACTCAGTTTTATAAAACTGAGTGTGAAATAACTGTTCCAATTGTTGCCATGTTTGAACAGAGTTTGCTGGCAAGTTGATGAACCAAGAGAAAGCTACTCCTGTTAACGAACTAGGAAAAGCCTCATTTTATGGTAATCGGTTACATCACCACTCTGCAATGTGAATCGCCCTATGTGTTCTAGAGTAGACACCTCTCCTAAATCGGTAAACAATGAGAATTTTGGCACTTTGTATCCTCTAGGCCATGGATATGCTTGGTCTACCCAATCAGGATATGGCTTCGTGTACGTCGACCTAATGACGGGACGTACCCCAAAAGCCATCTGATCCTGTACGATTTCCATAATCTGATTTCTCAACATGACGTTGGGGTCATATGAAATTCCTACAGGCTGGTTAACCGGTTGATTTGCATGAAGCCTGACGTTTGGTCCTTGATTGGCAACAAAGTTACCATGATTAGGAACATTACCATTAGCCTGAACATCTATTCCCTCATTAAAACGTGGGGTATTCTGTCCATTGTTTAAGACATTATCTCTTATGTTTGGATTACTCCCCAAGTTAGGCGTACCACTACCATTGTTCTGATTTGGCATTGCAGTACCCCCTTGGTTTGAAATAGAGGGACCAGAAAGTGGTTCTACCCCTTGATTTGAATTTAGGACTGAGGGATTATGTCCCACAATTGTCCTAGTTTGAAAGTGATTTGCAAGAGGTATAACCGGTTGACATATTTGGCCTACTAACTTATTCATTGTTTTGTTCAAAGTGTTTAGTTGTTTGGCCATGTTGTCATAGCGTGCATTCCCATTTTGGGTAAATCTTTCCATATTATGAATACTTCGAAGATTTACCTGTTCAACAACATCTTGTGTGAGTTCTCCAAGTAACGCACGCATGGTTCGAGGACTCAACTTCGTCATTGGTTCGTAACGACTGTTACTGCTCTGATTTTCTCCATCTGTTCGTGGAGAGGCATGTTGCTCCTTATATCGCTCGATCACAGACTGGACTCCTCCCTGACTTGCTGCTTCCTTATCGAATCTCTGAGGTATATTGTTTCACCTTTTGTACTTTCAACACCAGACATCACTGTCCCACTGGGCGTGCCAAATTGTTTCGCGCGGGTTAGTCGCTAACTATTAAAAGGGATCAGACGATTGTGTAAGGGACAAACCTCTTGAGACAAAGTCCCAAAAAGGGGTGTTCTTTTATTGGCGATGACTTTACAATTGGAAATAAAAAACAAAATGCCTCCAAGGGGCGTAAGCACACGAGTTACTGAAAAAAGTGTTTAAGTCTAAACTAAGGAAATTAAAATTACATGTTCTCTGTTCGAGAGTTTTTGAATCGGTTCTTTTGCTCTATGTGTTTTCTCCCTTTTATACTCCATGGATGATCTTTTTGTGATCAACCGCCTAAAAACTGCTTGATCGTTCTGCAACTGCCCACTTTCCTCATAATGGCCAGCTTGTCATGAAAACTGCCTTATTTAACTGCTGCCATTACTTTTCGTCGTTCAACCATTTTCGATTGAATTCCTTGAATCGTGGAACGTGATGGGGCTGCTTTAATAACTGCTTTGATAATCGCACTTCTTGATAACCACAACGCTTTATGTTTGTTAAAACTTTGGACGACTTGAAGGTTTTGGCGAGAATATAGTGACAGCTCTGAGCGACTGCATGGCACTCCATTCGCTCAGATTCTGGGCGACTTGCAAACTTGGGCGATGGCGTTACCGCGTTCTTGGGCCTCCCTATTTGGGCCTTCATCTTGAATTGTTTGATTGGGATTCGTTCTTTGGGCTATCTGATTTGAGGATTCTCCAATTGGGCTTCATTCCTTGGGCCGTTCGATTTGGGCTGAATTTTTATGTGTCAACAGGTAGAATCATTAAATGAGAATATGAATGAAAATACATTGTATCTGCAGTGAATGATGAGAAATCTCAAAATTTGTGTTGGTTGAACTTATGTCTGTTGGTTGAAAAGCCATTAGTGATCAATTAGGCTCGTCATTTGTTGTAGTTATGTCTATTGATTGAGGGAATGGAAAATATTTGTTACATTGGTTGGTACATTTTTTTTATATGATAAATGTTTAGGTTAATTTTTTCATCTAAGCTTAGAATAATAAATTAGTTTAATGTTCTTTATCATGCTAGCTTGTACTCAAAAATATTTTAATTTTTGTCTTAGTTGAGTTGGAATTGGATTTGTGTAGTTATTATAGGTGCTGGTAATCAAATAAATAAACATATTTTTAAAAATTAAATTAACATTTATGGCGTACAAAAGCACATCGTAAATGCTAAGAGAGTCACCTTTCACAGCGTACAGTCGCACGCCATTAAAAGTAGAAACTCGCATTTACGGGGTGTGCATTTAAAAGTAGAAACTCGCATTGGTTAACCAATGTTTCAAAAACTTCTCACCGTGATGGAGAACTTTTACTTATTTCTGACTGCAAATCCAAACGTAACGAGGATTGGATTCTTGATACAGATTGCACTTTTTATATGTCACCAAATCGACAATTATTTTCAACTTACGAAGAAGTTTCCAAAGGTATTGTGATGATCTGTAATAAAACACGTTTTCAAACAACTGGTATTGGTCTGGTCAAAATAAAGATGTTTGATGGGACGGTTAGAGAACTTAATGCAGTGAGACAAGTTCCAAACCTGAAAAAATATCTTATCTTCTTAAATATTCTTGATTTAAAATGGCAGAGGTTCACTATTGAAGGTGGAGTTCTGAAGGTTATTAAAGAAACCTGTGTTGTTTTGATAGGACATAGAAAATTCTATTTATATATCATGCAAAATGATATAGAATTTTCGAGTAATTAGTATAGTTTAAGAACTCAGGTGGAGTTAGAGTTAGCATATGTACCGTTGGAGTCTTCGTTTAAGAATACATCTCAGCTAAAATTTGAAGATATGGGTAAATCCGTCTTGCCACCATTATCGAAAGTGTTATCGTATTCACTTACTAGAAATAGATCCATTTTTTGCCATAAGATTGAATATAGGTACAATTCTGCTGATTTTGTTAATGTCTTGAATGCGGTTAAGGATGTTAATTCTAGCCAAAATCCTTTTTTTGATGCATTCAGGTGTGATTATATTATAAGGCTTGTTTTAGCCTTATTTGATGGTCATTAGATCACTTTTGAAGAGGGAGGGGATGATATGATCCAGGAGTTGAGCCCGACGAAGGCAAGTGCGAGACGAGACCCGTTGATAGTCAACGACGGACTAATGACTCGATCAAGAGCAAAGCAAGTGAAACAAGCGATGGGATTGCTCATTCAAGAAACCATTGATGGAACCATGTTCGGGACTCAAAATGGAGCAACTTTCATGTTCGGGTCGAAGGTCGAATCAACTTGGATCAATTTGTTATCAAGCGACGTAAGCGGAGGCAGAAAACAACACCATGCAGCCGCACAGGCAAAACTCCATGCGGCCGCACACATGCATACCGAAAATAAAAATTGCCTTTCTTGATGAACCATGCGGCCGCACAAGCCAAAAAAATTGGCGAATTTTCTATTTTTGGCCGAATTTCCTAGTTTAGATAGAATTCTTATGAAATCAAATTATTACCATAATTTGATGGTTTTGGACGTTTTTATTCATTAGTATAAATAGGATATTACTTTTCATTGTAACACCTTTGAACTTTTGACTTTTGAATTAATATTATAGAGAGAGAAATTTATTCTTTCAATTTATTGTTCTTCTTGAACAATCTTGGAACTTATTAAGAATCAACTTCTTGTGGCATTCTAATCAATCGGATTGTGGGTTCTTTCAATTGTAATCAAGGGGTTTTAGGTTCTTCGCTAATCTAGGGTTTCTTGGTTAAGATCCAAAACCGGGTTAGTATTGGCGTTCTTGGGTTCCGCATCAATCTCGTTGTGGGTTTCGTAGTTTCCATGCTACGGGG